>NC_056728.1:69708833-69933048 GCF_019279795.1 Protopterus annectens
TTTCCTAACCAAAATCTCCTGTTTGTTTATAATGTTTCATATAAGGCATGAGTTCCAAACTCCATGATAGAACTTTTTACTCCAAACAAATCTTGTACTTTTCTAACCCTGTCAGCATGTACTAATAGACAAGGAAGCAAACTAACAGTACATACTAAAGGGCACTTGACATTTTCATTCTGTTATGAATGCATATTATTTTCTGCACTTCTCACCCTTCACAGATCCCATATAAAGAATATCATATAATCATCATGTTTTGTCTGAGAGTCTCACCTAGTGGTGCTCTGCTACATTTGCTGCTGTTTCATGAAAGACTTGTAAGAATGGAAAAGTTTCTCTCCATACCTGACTTGGTGCCCTAATGCAGGTCTGCTTCAGAGTGTATATCAGTACAGGTGATTTCCATCCTCTCATAAAGATCCAAAGAAAGAACATCATCATAGGGAGCCAGTCAAAAGCAAGAAGATTCCCAAAGAGGACTTTACCGCGATAAAAGTAATCTGTACTGTATTATCTAAGCAAGCCCAAAAATATCCAGCCCATGTGGGCCCTGTGGTGTTTTATCTGGCAGCCTCTCTTTACCCCTGCTTTGGTGGAAGTACCAACAAGTTCCTAACACATCCTCATGGGCTTTAGCTGACATGACAGGGATGCTGGTTTTGACCACCACTGCAGCACAGGTGGCAGATGCAGCTGTCCACATTAAGATTGTAGTTCTAAACTGGAAGCAAATAATCCCCCTGCCCACTGTGATTATTCATGAGAGTTGTACAGAAAATCAGTCAAAACTCACCTAATCCTTTGAATGCCTCCTCCCAGAAATCCAGGCATCTGATAAGCACATGTTCACCATTACGGAGGTCCCATGGCACCTGCAAATCTGGCAATTGGAGTCTGTTTGCCCTGCCACATGTCTTTGCGCTGCATGAGTTTAAAAAGCATGAGGTCCTCTACACAGAGAGTTTGATTGGTTATCTGAAAAGGATGAAGATTAGCCTGTAACTTTCAAATGTCTTTTCCCCTTGTTTATGACCGTGATGAAGAAGAGATGATTTCCTTCATTTTTTCCTAATGAGTGTGTCTCATAAGAGGAAGCCTTCAGTGTTATTTGGGATCACGTTAAATGGGAATAAAAAAGGTGTCTTGAGACTCACCTAGATTTATTAGATGTGGTTGATCCTACACCTGCTGCTGTGCCTTCTGTTAAGAGACCTTTGAGGATGCATTTCTGGCTATATCCTAGAAGCAGGACTCTCAGTCCCCATACTTCAAATGCCCAATGCTTTGTAGTCTCAGTCAGCTGTTTAATACTCTTTCTTACTTTTTTGCAAAGTTTAACTGGGTTTGTACACTAGTCCAGCTATTCTTTCTCTGTTAAGATCCAGGCCAATATGTCAAGGAGTACAATATGAATATATGGACTTATATTAACAACCAGTATAAAATTAGTCCTATAGTCATAAATGTGTAAACAGTAGATTACAGTCTTTGCTGAGATTAAAAAAAAAAATGTGTAAAAGTAAATGGGTATTTATTGTTCCTGGTAAGGGCAATGGGATTTCTAATTGTATTCTAAAACTTTGGATAACAGGGAAAGGGGACATTCATCTAAACTGTGTTTTCATTCTTGGATTCTGGTTTAACTGATCTTAATTTGGTCACAGTGTTTTAGGCCTCATTGCAGACTAATGTCTTAACATATATTTTCGAGATTATTTTCATTATAGTTTAAAGGGTACAAACATGTTAATTATCTGCTAGATCTGAGTTAATAGTATGTGAGAAGTAGCTGCTTGCATATTCCAACAGATGTTTGCCTTCCTATTTTCCATGTAGAAAAACCTTTATTACTTTTCTTTCCTTGCTGAAATTATTGGTTCTAGCAGAAGGTATGCTCTCACCCCTGTTACTCCTCAATGGATTTATTTGCAAGAGTTATCACTGCAGTACATTTTCACATTTAAAATTCTCTGTATAATCTGCAAGCCTTTGAAAAGTTTTGGGAAGCTGAAAATTGAATTATTGTTTTGAAAGGTAGAAAGATGGGTCTGATAAAATGCACTACCTCTGCTGTGCAAGACTTGGTAAGATGTCTGCTTTCCATTGATGGGCATCAGATTTATAGCATGGATAGCAAAGGTGTATATGCTAATTGGGTGGAATTTCATGAAGGGTTTTATTATGATACAGAACACCATGGCAAGACTTAGAGAGGCTGATGGCAAAGAGAAGTGTACACAGTCTCTGGAGTCTAAGGAGCTGGACATGTGAAGTCTGTATGAAGTACTAGGCTCTGATTTCATGGATCCTTCTTCATGGGTCTTGTATTAGGTTCATTGTCTCTATTTCTCAAGATTTGAAATTTTCCTTGAAAGTTTGTATTTAGAAAGTGCATACTGGTTTCTGTTTATTTTTTATAAACAAAAAAAAATCTTTCTTGGATTATCACTTGTGACGTAGGCAGTCATGCATTTATATAAATGAAATAAAACCATATTGACATATTTTCAGTTGCAAACATTGCTCATTCCATATTATCTTCTATACAGTCATTGTCAGTTGAGCATTACATAGCTCATTCAATTCATGCTTTTCACTAAACATCATTCCTCTTCCAAAATATTATTCTGCTTGCACTTTTCCCACAGTTCTTGTTTTTTTCTATGGAATTTGCTCCTACCCTTTTCTAAAGATCCCACTTCCAGTTCTATAATCTCTGTTACTGTAATCAATACTTCTAATATGGTTGGTTCAGACTTTGTTTTCCATTTTCTAGTAATTGCTTTTTTGGCAGCCACCAGAATTAAACTCAGCAAGGCTATACTATGTCTAGGCAATTCTGATCCTGAATCACAGCTCAAAAAATATAATTAGTTACACCAATTTGCTCACCTAGTATTTCTAACAGAATAGTCTGCAAGGAATTTTTAATATCTGTGCCACCTCATAAAATACCTATGTGAACACTTCCAAGTAAAAATCTTAAATTTTCTAGACTTTGTTTCATATTTGGGAGCCATACATATATCCTCCCATTTCTTTGTAAAATTGCTTATCCAGTCTCTCTTGCCAATCCCTCCAACCTTCTCCGACTCCAGTAGTCATCATCCAATATTCTACATTCCTTATCAGTTATCCCCTTTTCAACAGCAGCATCTGTTCTGTGCTGGTCTTTCAGTTAGGATCCCCTTATCCCTTTCTCCCTGCTGACGCTCTGATGTCAGTTCCTGATAGAGAAGTCATGTTTGTGTATTTTGGTGTTAAATGGCTACTTGATAAATGTATTTCTTCTGTTTGCACAGTTTAGATCTTGATTGTATATCACATCAGTAAAACATTCTTGCATTTGCTGTCTCCTAGTACCTACTCAACAGAATGTCCCCATTGTTGTCAGATTTAGTCAGTCCCACACCAGCATTGCCATTACCGTTGTAGGCAACAGCATATGACATGAAGCACTGCTATTTTATTCCTGTCTTTCACAGACTGTGGAAAAATTCCTCTGACCTACCTTGCTACTGTGATTGCATTTGAAAGTTCTTATATAGGTTCATAGATTCATAGGTTTATACTAGGCTATCTGCCCTAAGGCATTTATAAGCCTAGCCCAAAGTTTTGTGGCTTACACCACCCCTTATGTTAAAAAATACTGTGCCCATTAGTTTGTTGTGCCTCTGTCCAGCAGTGACACAGAGATGATTCCCGGGGTAAACCTACGATTTCCCATCCACCGGTCAAGATTTCTCTTGAACAGAGCCAGCGAGGTGCTCTGCCTCACATGGACCGGGATTTTATTCCACAGCATAGGGAGTCTCTGGGTGACAAATCTATCCCTCCAGCATGTCCTATTTATATCCATGCTAAGGTTTAAGTCACTTGCTCTAGTGGATCTGGTAGATTTGGATTTTTTTGAGGTGGAGCATGTCCATTAATTCCAGGTTGGACATGGCCTTGTATGTCAGGCACAGGTCACCTCTGAGCAGACGGTATGCGACTGAATAGAGCTGGAGTTTCTTCAGTCTGGCAGCATATGACAGATTTTGGAGTCCCTTTATCCTTTTGGTGAGGAACTTTTGGGGTCTCTCCAATTGCTGCAGGTGTCGGGTGAGATACATCCCGAATGGGGCATTGTACTCGATCATTGGTCTGATAAGTGAAGAGTACAGGGAACAATGACCTCACTTGATTTGGATGTGAATCCCTTCATGATCAGGTGGGCAATGTAGAAGGTCTTTCTAACCACTTTAGCAATGTGAGTGTCAAAAGAAAGGCCACTGTCAACCTGGGTCCCCAGGTCCCTGATAACCTCTTCTGTGCTTAGTGGATTGCCACCTATATGGTAGCTTGGGGTTACCTTGTTTTTCCCGAAGGGTATGACTATACATTTTTGGCATTTAACTTCAGGCCATGGCTCTGGCACCAGCTATCAGTTTCCGTGAGACCCTCTGAAGGATATCTGTGTCCGATGTACTTTCCACTATGGCCCAGTTTGCAGTCATCTGCAAACTTTGTCAGCCATAGTCCTCCTATGTTTGCCTGTACTTCTGAGAAGTAGATGACGAACAACAGGGGGCCAAGGACTGAGCCCTGTGGGACACCACTTGTGACCAGCTTGGAGTCTGACATGGCGCCAGCAACTCTAACCCTGTGGGTTCTGTCCTTTAGCCAGTTTGCAACCCATCTTGTGACATATGGGTTTACATTTAAGCTGGTAAGTTTCTCTATAATACCCGAGTGGGGTATTGTGTCGAAAGCTTTTGCAAGGTCAAGGTAGGCTGTATGGACTGCCTTTCCCTCATCAATGGCCTTGGTGATTGTTTCGAAGAAGTCGACCGAGTTCAAAAGGCATGATCTGCCCTTGACAAAGCCAAACTGGGTCGGGTCCATTGTCTGCAAGTCCCCTATGTCTTTGTTTATGAGTTCCATTATGATCCTCTCCATAGCTTTGCAGACCAGGCTTGTTAAGCTTATGGGGCGGTAATTACCAGGGTCCGTAGAGGCACCGCCTTTGTGGAGTGGGACCACAGTTGCCGTACGCCATTCCTTGGGCACATATCCTGTGGTAAGGCTAAGATTAAACAGCTGCCTTATGTGCAGGTTTAATTCCTCATTGAGTTCGTGTAGCACACAGCCGGGGACACCATCCGGTCCCATTGATGCTGTGTTTTTAGCTTTAGAGAGAGCAGCTTTCACCTGCGCATTTGAGATGTCTGGGAGGCTACACATGGATTAGCAAGAGGGTTCCACTTGCCTAAGCATGAATGCTGCCAGAAGAACAGAAACTTGAGGGATATATTGCAGCGTACCCCTCCTTGAAGGTAGGTTTAATGGCAAAATGGCCTTCTGAGTCTTGCATTTGCTGACTTCACCCTCAGAAAATTTGAGCTTGAACCTGCACCTGTCTGCCATTTAAGAACATTGAACAGTGTTTGAAGGAGGGGATGCCCTTTGGCTTCCACCATAGTTATGGTGCTCTCTGTAAGCACAGTTCATTCCCCAGCTGATCTTTGGAAGTTCAACGCTTATTGATCCTGATCCTTTTGCAAGATCTCTGGAGTTGCTTGGCTTTCGGTAGGAGTTGGTCAGGGTCAGGATGTACCTTTAGAAGTCTGTTGGCCTAGGTTGAGCAGGGCTTCTAGGCTGTTCTGTAGCATAGATATCAAGCAGATGTTTGTGTGGTGGGAATTTAACTTTGCATGTCTAAATTCATAGTCTGTTAGCATCATCATTCTGTTTCCTTTTCATTCTAATCAGTGTAAGTCTATAGCAAGTTTGTTGCTTAGCAAGGCCATACATGATAAAACGAAAAACACATGGGTTCATATAGTCTCAGGTCCACATCCTCAAATAATATGACAATGAATCTTTAGATTTCTAAAAACAACAAACACATTAAGCACTTTCGTCTAATACCTTAGAACTTCTTCAGAATGTAAAACTATTGGTTAGACCGGACTATTTATAACCTCTTCAATTAAAC
Source organism: Protopterus annectens (assembly GCF_019279795.1). Taxonomy (NCBI): domain Eukaryota; kingdom Metazoa; phylum Chordata; order Ceratodontiformes; family Protopteridae; genus Protopterus; species Protopterus annectens. The sequence goes on from NC_056728.1 coordinate 69,714,817, forward strand.
AATGAACTAATAATGTCATTATGTAATAAACAGTTAATCAAGTATAGCGATAAACTAAAAACAACATGATCAAGAAAATAAACTTGTTGAAAAAATAAAGGGGGGCATTCTGGTTAATACATACTGTCGTGAGCATATCATAATGTAAAATATATACAAAAAATTCTGTTAAAATTCCACAACATTCAGTTTCTAAATACAAAATAAATCTAAAAGTCTACCAATGACAACTTAGCAGCCCTTATTTTTAAAACTGGATAAGTAGAATTTTTATTTATTTATTTATTTGGTTGTTTACATTTGTTAACCGGGTAGTGTCCGACTGGGTAGGTAGCTCATTTTCAGCGGAGACCTGGGGAGAAAAGCTCCAGTATATTAACAATTTACTATAAAACAAGAAGTTATAAAATGAGTATTAATAAAATTGCAATTAACAATGCTGAAGTTAAAGTGACTAAAGAAACTAAATAGTTGTAAACAAGCAAGTAGCAGAACAAATTACAGAATTATTAGTAAACAAGCAAGTCGTATAACATATGATGTTCTTCGTGTTTCACTGTTGCAGTCATTACATTTGGGTTATCTGCTTGCAGATAGCCCTCGGTCGGCCTAATTAACAAAGTCTTGGGTCTTCTGTTGGTTGCTGTCCCTTCTTCCATGACTTCAGGTCGTCAGGGGTATAAAACATGCAGCCGACGCCATTACATCAGTCTTTCTTGCCGTGTGGTGCCCAAAGCAGAAGCAGTTCGCAAGTGCAGGTCGGCCGACTCCTGAAATTTTCGTTTTAGAGTTTCAGAACCGAAGTCTTCAACTAAAGCTAAGTACCCCGTTGGGGAAACCTTTTCTTGCTCCTTACCAATGTCAGTTGTTGTGTCTTTCGGCTTTTTCCCGGTTAGGGGTTGCCACAGCGGAACTCCGGTCCGCTAATGATTGGCAGTAGATTATTACGTACCGAGTTGCCAGCTCTGACGCACAACCTTCAATGAAGGTACGCCCATTCACGCATGTCTCCACGCAGAAGATGCTCTAACTGAGAATTGAATCGGACAGCGTCTTACTGTGAGGCGACAACACTTCCACAGCACCACCACCGCAGCTCCTTAAAAGTTAATTGCATTACTTGTGGAAACTAAATACCTCATAAAGATTTTCATTCGTACTGTATTCTTTGCCTAGGCCCTGACCATGACATACCTTGCTGTTGGTTTTCTGCTTTATTTAATCAACACACGTCATCGGTATATTTTCACTTCTAAATATTTCGGTTCTCTGTTCAATTATCCAGAAATGTCGTCGGTAAGCCATCCAACTACCGGGATTCCAAAAAAAGGCAAAGATAAAGACAGAGACAGGCCCCCGAGGTCCATAACTGCCGACGACGCTTCTCCTAAGCCAGTCTCCAGTTCTCCGGTACTCAGTGAGGTGCTTTCGCAACCCCTGATACCCGCCACTTCTGATTCGCAGGCCTCTCATGAGACCCATTCATTGTCCGGTATGCCAGGCGATGCTTCAACTATGGAACCCGAGGATGTCTCTACCTTGGATGGGTCCGGAGCTGCTGTGCAGGCACCGGCTTCTGAGGGTGTATTTAGGCCTACGGAACTTGCATCTTAAATCAATGCCTCCTTCTTTACTTAGGCCTAAATCTCGATCCATGTCTAAAAAAAAAGCGATGCCCAGGCCACATGGTCAGGCCTCTATGCCTAAAAAACAAATAAGAAAGGATGATGATCTTATAACTCTAATCATGGGTAGCCAGCCCTCCCCTTCTAAGAGGCCTAGGACTGAAGTTGATTATGAATCTTCTGATCAGGATTCTGTTTTTTCTGATTTTTCTGATGATCTGGATTTGCCCTTACCTACTTATGAAGATTCTGATGCAGATGACTCTATTCCCTCTGCTTCCCCTCCTGAGGAATTTTCTTTTGGGGAAACCTTACATACTCTAAGGGAGCATTTTCACTGGGAAAGTCAGGATTTTTCTAATTCAAAAAAGAGGCTTAGGGATTTCCTTCTCCTACCTCAGCATAGGCCTTTAACTATTCCTCCTTTACTAGATATTGTTGATGATGCTATTTCGGAATCTAGATTGGCCCCCGATTCCCTGCCTCCTGCTCCCAGAAAACCTGACAGACACTACAGGGTCCCTGAGTCCCACAAGTTCCTTTTCAAAAATCCTATTGCAGGTACAGAGAGTATTTCACAGGGGCCCAAGGGCATTAAGGCTTCTGCTAAAAGTCCTACCCCTTCTGATAGAGACTCCAGGGCATTGGATAGATAGGGTAAGAAGGTTTACACTTCTGCAACCTTGGCCATTAGGGCTTTAAACTGCCAGTTTCATATGTTAAAGTATCAGCAACATGTTACTGGACTGCTTAAACAGAAAATGATGTTGATTCCTGGCTGTGTGGAAAATAAAGAATTACAGGATTTAATGCATTCTGCTGAACAAGTTGGAAAACATACTTTCCAATGTGGTTTTGATTCATTAGAGGCCTCTTGCAGGGCTGCTGTTACTGGGTCTGTGCTCAGAAGGCATGCTTGGCTTAAAGAGCAATCTTTGCCTGATCATATTAAAGCTAAATTGTTGGATGCTCCTTTAAATCAGGGCCGCCTGTTTGGCAACCAGGCTGAGGAAGTTCTTAAAAAGATGGAAGATAAAGCTAAATCTGTGCAAACTGTTAAAGATTTTTTACAAGTTCAGCCTCCTAGATTTAGTAGGCACTGGACCTCTAAGAATTGGTCCTTTCTAGCCCCTTACAGGTCTTCTCAAGCCAAACCCAGAAACAGCAAAAACCCCAGGTTTCAGTCCCAGGGGGCTCACAGAACTAATCAGTGGGGGGCCTCCACTTCCAAATCTGGGATTAATAAGACTCGCACCTTAGGTAAACTGTCTCAATGACTTCCTTTTAAAATCTCCAAGCACTTGTCAACTGACTGCCCCTTTGGGGGGAAAGATTGCTCTTCATGCAAAGAATTGGGAACTCATTGCCCAGGACAAATGGGTTTTAACCATAGTGTCCCAGGGGTACAGATTTCACTTCCACACTTTGCCAACACCAAGTGGGTGGCTGGACCTACCCCCAAATCAGTGGGCAGAGGCCCCAAAACAAGCACTTTCTCTCTTAAGCATGGGGGCTATTCAACTGGTACCAGAAGAGGAAAAGGGACAAGGTTTCTACTCGAGAGTTTTCCTGGTACCCAAAAAAGACAATTCATGGCATCCTATCTTGGACCTGTCTACTCTAAACACCTTTTTGGAGATTCCAAAATTCAAGATGTTGACTCTTCACCAATTACTTCCTATGCTAGGAAAGGTGCCTGGTTGGCAACACTAGATTTAAAAGAAGCATACCTGCACATCCCAATCGGGGAATCTTGCAGAAGATACCTACGCTTCAAAGCAGGTTAGACGCACTATCAGTTCTCTGCACTGCCCTTTGGCTTATCTACTGCGCCCAGGGTATTCACAAAGTGCCTAGCTCCAGTTATTGCATTTTGCAGGCAAAGAAATATTCAAATTTACCCATACCTGGATGATTGTCTAATTCAGGCAGAAAGCCAGGACATACTTTTGAATTATCTGGCCTTTGTACAAAGGGTGCTAACTTCTCTGGGGTACACTATAAAAGAAAGGAAATCACACCTGGTACCATGTCAACAAATTATATCCCTAAGAGCATGCTTGAATACAACTTCCCAGATGGCTTACCTCACGCCAGAAAAGCAAATTAATTTGACAACCTACTTCAAACAAGTGGCCACAAAAACTCTGCTATCTGCAAGACAAATACTGCAAGCCTTGGGGTTCATGGCCTCCTGCATTCTTCTAATTCCATATGCAAGACTGCATATGAGGAAACTACAGTGGTATCTAAAAAGCCTATGGTGTCAACATTCTCAAGGTTTAGAAACAATGATTCCTATCATACCTTGCCTATGTCTAGAGTTCCTTTGGTGGGCAGAGGCCTGCCACCAAAACAAGGGATTACCTTTCACACCATCCCCTGCCGCCCAAACCCTAACAGATGCATCAGACTATGCATGGGGCGCTCACCTGGCAGGGAAGTGCATTCAGGGCAAATAGAACCCAAGTCAAATGCACCTGCATATCATTCAAAAAGAAATGTTAGCTGTACAGAATGCTTTGACAGTTTTCCACGACCACATTCTTCCAGGACAACTAATGGTAAAGACGGACAACGCCACTGTTATGTGGTACATAAACAAGCAGGGGGGTACACATTTTTACTCCCTCTGCAGACTAGCCATGGCATTGTGGAACACAGCCTTGAGCTACCAAGTGCACCTACAAGCTCAATTCCTGCCAGGAAAATTAAATACACTGGCAGATGGACTAAGCCGAAACCTCATGGACCCACACAAGTGGAAACTGGAACAAAGGATTTTCAACATGTTGACAAGCAAATGGGGGAGCCCAGATATAGACCTGTTTGCATCTCCCCAGAACCACCAATTGGACAGATGTTGCACAAGGACTCCCCACAAACAAGCCTGGAAAGTGGATGCCCTGTCCTTCAGATGGAAAAGCCTATCAGTCTATGCCCCCCCCCCCCCTGCCATTTGCTCTCCAAAGTACTGCTAAAAATCAAACAGGACAAACCAAGGATGATTTTGATTGCTTCAGACTGGCTGTGCCAACACTGGTACCCCCTCCTGTGCAGAGTGTCACGGTTATCTCCATGGCACCTGCCTCAGACTCCTTCCCTGCTGTCTCGGCAGGAAAACCAGATTCTGCACCCTCAGCTTCTAACACTGAAACTTGCAGCCTGGCTAATTACTTAATCTCTCCTTTACCATCCCTCAGCAAACCTGTGATGGATATCATTTTAGAGGCAAGGAGGCCTAGTACTAGAAAATCTTATGCTGAAAAATGGAAAAGATTCTGTGCCTGGAACCACTTTCAAGGGATGAGCACAGCAGCGCCCAATTTACCTCCGATTTTACAATACTTAACTGAGATGCTTCACAAGGGCCTGTCTTTTTCTTCCATTAAAATCCACGCCTTAGCCATTTCAGCTCATTATAACACAGAACCTCCCCTCTTCTCTCATCCACTGCTCAAGCAGTTTCTCAGAGGGGCCAAACATTTGAGACCACCCAGGAGAGCTCTAACCCCAGCCTGGGACCTAAACTCTTTCTTGGAAAACAGCTTTCCTTTTAGCAGTCACTTCTGCTAGAAGGGTATCTGAATTACAGGCCCTTATGGCAGTGGAGGCTTTCATTATCTTTCATGCGGACAGGGTGTCCCTCAGAAACAATCCATCCTTCATGCCCAAGGTGGTATCCAGTGTGGCTCTTAATCAGTCCATGCATTTGCCAACCTTCTTTCCCAATCCACAGAATAAAGGGGAATGGATAATGCATTCCTTAGATGTGCACAGACAACTTAGATTCTACTTGGACAGGACTAAATCTCAAAGGATATCTGAACAACTGCTGGTGGCATTTGCTGCGGGGGCAGAGGGGATGGCTATTTCAAAACAAACCATTTCCAAATGGATAAGCCATTGCATTCATTTCTGCTATAAGTACCATGGAAAACCTATCCCCCAGGGGATCAGACCTCACTCCACCAGGGCCGCATCTACCTCCCAGCCTTTCTCAGAGGCGTCCCTACCAGGGATATCCTAGAAGCTGCTACCTGGAGTTCTGTACATACTTTCACCAAGCATTATCATTTGCCAATTTTCTCTAAATCCAGAGCTGGCTTTGCCACTGCAGTCTTGCAGAGCCTTATAGCTGGCCCTAATGCTATCTAAATTCCTCCTCCCAACCATAGCTTTGGGAATCTACCCAAATGTAATGAGTGCAACAGTGAAACACAAAGAACATAGTACAGTTGTGTACACTTACCATAAATGTAGATGTTCGAGTGTATTCACTGTTGCAGTCCTGGTTACCCTCCCTCCAGCCCCCTAACTTCTTTTGGCTATACCTTTGCTCTTTTTTTACTATGCTTAAAAGCCTTTTTGGTGTATTTGCTTTTTTGTTGGAGGTATATCTTTATACTTTTATATTTAATTGCTTCCCATTAGGGGGGCACCTGACATCTGGGGCAAGAAAAACTGATGTAATGGCGTCGGCTGCATGTTTTATACCCCTGACGACCTGATATGGAAGAAGGGACAGCAACCGACACAGGGCCCAAGATATTCTTAATCAGGCCGACTGAGGGGCTATCTGCAAGCAGATAACCCAAATGTACTGACTGCAACAGTGAATACACTCTAACATCTGCATTTATGGTAAGTGTACACAACTGTACTTTCTGGTTTACAATATTTTCATGATGCACTAGTTGATTACTAGCTACTCAACAGTAAAGACATTAAAGTTTTAATGGTTGTACAACAATTTTCTATGTTTTGAAAGGGAATTTTACAAACTGGTAAAAGAAGTAGCAACAGGAGCAGCTTGTGCTCCAATGTATGGTAACCTAGTGATGTTTTCATGGGAAAAATGTTTGTATTAGCATCCCCAAACCACAGTTGTTGGAAGCTTTATCAGAGGTACCTGGATGACATCTTTGTTATTTGGACAGTCAATGTAGAATCTAAAAAACGTTTTTTAGAATGTATGTCTAATTTACTGTTTTTTCAAGATTTACCCACAAGCACTCATTCAGTTCTACCTATTTTTTAGATCTAGGTTTGTTTCAAGAATCTTTAGAAAAACTACTATTTGAACTATTTGCACTATAAAAGTAATTCCCCTTGGCACGTTAAAAAGAATGTAAAGGACAGTTTGTAAGAGCAGCATGTATGGTTTCCAAGGAAGTTGACTTTTTGGTTGAACTTAATACAATGAGGGGCATGTTATCCCCCTAACATGTTTTAACAACATCAGAACATAGGTCATTAGAGACAGAGGGATTAGATATTTTCCTTTGTTAGGTATATCCATTGAACAACCACTTGTTAGTTCAATTATGCTACACTTTGCTAACTTCATAATCATTAAATTCAGTGAGTTTGGTAAACTCACTAAGAATGTTATAAAGATCAGTTGGTCTATGTTAAAGATTGGTGAGGAAATTTTGAAAGTGTTAGGTGAAACACCTAGATGTCCTTCAAGGATGCATCTGCAGTCATCACACATGGGTTGTCCTGCCTCAGGCAGCCCTTCGGTCGGCCGGATTCCAAAGTCTGGGTCCGGCGTTGACTGATGTCGCCTCCTCCCCGACGTCAGAGCGCCTGGGGTATAAAAGCGTCAGCCGACGCCATCTTCCTCAGTCTTTCTTGCCGCGTGGTGCCCGAAGCAGAAGCTGTTCGCAAGTGCCGGTCGGCCAGCTCATATAAATTCGCTATCCGAAGACTTCAAAAGCTAAGTACCCCGTTGGGGACTCTTTCTTGCCTCAGCCGATGTCAGATAAAGTTAATAATTGTTTAACTTGTGGGAAACAAATACCTCATAAGGATTTCCACTCTTACTGTCTTCCCTGTTTAGGCCCAGACCACGACGTCTCAGCCTGCTCAGCCTGCGCTTCCTTCAACCGACGCACTCTTAGACGTCGGTCGGAGTTCGCAGAAGAGTTTTTTGGGGCTAGTTTTTCTTACAAAATGCCGTCGGAAACCCCGACATCTCATTTAATTAAGAAACGGAAAGACAAGGACCGACACACGCGGGCCGCAGTTTCGGCTGAAACCACGGCTAGGCCTTCCGCGAGTGTCTCGGCTGATACTGAGTCCTTGGAACTTCCGAACCCTGAAACAATACAACTGACAGCCTCGGCCCCGGAGGCTCCTACCGATTCGGTTACAGAATTGCCTTCAGAGACTGGTGTATTGGAATCTTCCGACACCATACCTTTAGACAAGGCTACACCAGCACATGGTGCAGCCAGGCCTCCTGCATCCATGTCCATTAAGGCTTTCACCAGGGCTAAAGCTGCAAAACACACTAAAGCCATGCCTCCCAGGGTTATTCCACAGGGACCCTCTTCTAGTTCACAGATTCTTACCTTAGCAGAGGACCTTATCTCTTTAATCAGGGGCTCTCAGCCCCATCCGGACAGGGGCTCCCAACCTCCTCTAGACAAAAGGCCCAGGGTGGATCCCATTGATCCCCTTTCCTCAGAGGAGGCCTCTGTGGGCTCGGATCACTCAGACTACCAGGAGGAGGCTTATTCGGCCTACGAGGATTCGGATGCACAGGAGTCTATTCCCTCGGCCTCCCCTCCTGAAGAGCTTTCCTTTGGGGAGACCCTTCACACTATGAGAGAGCATTTCAAATGGCAGGGCCAGGAATATTCTGATTCCAGGAAAAGACTAAGAACTTTTCTTCATTTACCTCAACATAGACCTTTGGCTATTCCTCCTGTTTTAAATGCCATTGATGATGTGCATTCTGATTCTAGTATGACCCCTGACACTCTGCCTCCGGCCCCTGTTAAGCCCGATAGGTATTACAGGGTCCCGGACACACAATTTTCTTTACAAGGCCTACTCTGCTGATCCTGAAACCATTTCACAGGGCCCTAAAGGGGTTGCAGCTGTTACTACTAAGAACCCACTCCCCTCTGCAAAGGAGTCCAGGGCATTAGAGAGATGGGGTAAAAAAGTATATACTTCTGCCACTCTTGCTATGAGGGCTTTAAATTGTCAATTTCATATGATACAGTACCAAGAGTACTTGTTAGAAGAAATGCATAAGAAACTGTCTTCTACTGAACTCCTAGACCGTAAATCCCTTCAGGATATGGTACATAACTCCCAGCAGGTTAGTAATCATTTTTTGCAGTGTGGTTATGATGCATTGGAAGCTTCATGTAGGTCAGCAATGACTGGTGTTGTCATACGTAGGCATGCTTGGCTGAAGGAACAATCTTTGCCAGACCATGTTAAAGCTAAGCTTTTGGATGCTCCACTGGAAAAGCAAAAGTTATTTGGTTCCACTGCTCAAGAAGTCCTAAAGAAAGTTGAGGAAAAGGCAAAATCTGTACAAGCAGTTAAGGATTTTCTTCAAGTCCAACCACCTAGAATCAGCAGAAATTGGCCTTCCAAGAATTGGTCCTTTCCGGACACGGAAAGATTTCAGAGGGGCAGGAACAGATGCGCCAGAGGTAGAGGGCAAGCTAGGGGCTCCTACAGAGGCCGTCAATGGCAACCTCCAATCCAGACAGGCAGTTCAGGACCTGCAACTGCTGCACAAGGACAGACTCAATGACTTTGCTTTGATTCCGCCAACCAGGGCTCAGTTAGAAGCACCTTTGGGCGGAAAGCTTTCTTTATTCTCAAAAAATTGGCACAACAATACAAGAGACAAATGGACACTCCAAATAATAGACAACGGATACAGGTTCCATTTCCACACATTGCCAAAAATAAAAGGCATGCCAGGTCTGCCACCAAATCATAGGGCAGAGGCTTTGAAACAAATCTCAAACTTGCTACAAATGAAAGCCATAGAAAAAGTTCCTATTTCAGAACAAGGCCAAGGATTTTACTCCAGACTATTCCTTGTTCCAAGAAAAGAGCATCAATAGAGACCAATTCTCAACTTGTCCGCACTGAATACTTATCTCATTGTGCCAAAATTCAAAATGCTGACTCTACAGCAACTCCTTCCCATGCTGGGCAAGGGGTCTTGGCTGGTGACTCTAGACCTCAAGGAGGCATACCTGCATGTCCCTATCAGACAAAGTTGCAGAAGACACCTCAGATTTCTTGCAGGGTCAGAGCATTATCAATTCTCAGCATTGCCCTTTGGCTTATCTACTGCGCCCAGAGTATTCACGAAATGCCTGGCTTCAGTAATAGCACACTGCAGAGTTCAGGGGATTCAAATATACCCATATCTAGACGACTGCCTTATACAAGCAGACGACCAACAAACTTTGATAAAGGACTTAAATTATGCCATCAATCTTCTACAGGCCTTGGGATATACAGTCAACATGCACAAATCAAGACTTGTTCCATCCCAAAGAATAACCTTTCTGGGTGCGGATCTAGATACAACCACCCAAATGGCTTATCTCACAGAAGAAAAACAAATACAGCTACCAGATTATTTCAAGAATCTGACAAAAAACTCTGCTGACTGCAAGGAAAATCCTGCAGGCCCTGGGTTACATGGCATCCTGTATTCTTTTGATTCCACAAGCAAGGCTTCATATGAGAAAGCTACAGTGGTACCTAAGGAGTTTATGGACTCAGAACAGTCACAGTCTGGAAACATTAATCCCACTCATTCCATGCCTTCACAAGGAATTTCTGTGGTGGGCTCAGGCCAGCCAGTCCAACAAGGGGATGCCCTTCACAAAGCCAAAAACCTCCCAAACCATTACAACGGATGCTTCGGACCTAGGTTGGGGAGCACACATGGATGGCAGAGGTATCCAAGGACAGTGGTCACGAAAGGAGCTGCGCATGCACATAAATCAAAAAGAAATGCTAGCAGTGATACATGCAATCGAGGCCTTCAAAATCTTTCTGCATCAAGGCCACCTACTAATAAGGACAGACAACACCACAGTTATGTGGTACATAAACAAGCAAGGAGGTACCCATTCCTATCCTCTTTGCAGACTGGCAATGAATCTATGGGATCTTTCCTTGAAACTCAATATACAGCTGCAAGCTCAGTTTGTGCCAGGGAAAGACAATACACTGGCGGACAGCTTAAGCAGGAATATCATGGATGCACACGAATGGATGCTGCACCCAGACATCTTCCAACAGATAACACAATCTTGGGGGAGCCTGGACATAGATCTATTTGCATCCCCCCACAATCATCAACTGAAGAAATTCTGCTCAAGGACATACCACCCACAAGCGTGGAAAGTGGGCGCTCTCTCTTTCAGCTGGAGAAATCTGACAGTGTATGCATTTCCTCCTATCCCATTAATGACCAAGGTGTTACTGAAGATCAGGACAGAGCAACCAAAAGTGATTCTGATAGCTCCGGACTGGCCAAGACAGCACTGGTACCCACTGCTGAGAAGCATGTCACGTACGAAACCATGGCCTCTGCCTCTATGGCCACTTCTACTGACACAGCACAGATGCAAAACTCTACATTCCAACCTCAAAACATTGCAACTAACAGCGTGGAGAATACCTTGACTCCTCCTCAGGATAAGCTATCCCAGAGAGTGAAGGATATCATTATGGAAGCTCGCCGCCCTTCCACAAGAAAGGCATATTCAGCAAAATGGAAAAGATTTCACATCTGGAACACTACAAAGGGCCTAGATGCGACAGTGATGAACATGGCTCATATCCTTGAATATTTGGCAGAAATGTTCCACAATGTTCTGTCTTACTCTTCTATTAAGATTCATGCTTCAGCAATTTCAGCAGAGTACAACACTGATCCACCTATCTTTTCTCATCCTCTCCTAAGACAGTTTCTAAGGGGAATCAAAAACATCAAACCTCCTCGAAACCACCTCTTCCTGCATGGGACCTTAACTTCGTGTTGGAAAAATGAACACTGCCTCCATTTGAACCAGCAGCATCTGCAGATCTACAGTACCTTTCATGGAAGACTGCCTTCCTTCTAGCAATAACCTCAGCAAGAAGGGTTTCAGAATTGCAGGCCCTGATGGCAGTGCAGCCATTCATTATTTTTCACCAGGAAAGAGTTTCATTAAGAACTAATCCTACTTTTATGCCAAAGGTGGTTTCCAGGGTTTCATTGAATCAGGCCATTCACTTGCCTACCTTCTTCCCTAATCCACAAAACAAAGGGGAGAAACTGTTACACACCCTGGACATTCACAGACAGTTGCGCTACTACTTGGACAGAACTAAAGGTTTCAGAAAAACTGACCAGCTGCTAGTAGCATATGTTGCTGGTACTCAAGGAAAAGCAATTTCCAAACAGACTATTTCTAAATGGATAGGAAATTGCATTCACTTTTGTTACTCATTTCATGGAAAGACTGTACCAGCTACAATCAGACCTCATTCTACGAGAGCCACAGCCACCTCCACAGCCTTCTTAAGAGGGGTGGCTACAAAGGACATTTTAGAAGCTGCCACATGGAGCTCCATGCATACATTTGCCAAGCATTACAATTTACCTTTATATTCCAGATCCAGAGCAGGCTTTGCTACGGCTGTCCTGCAGGGTATCTTAGCTACACCATCCTTTTCCTAGGTCCTCCACCCCCAGATTGGCTATGGTATTCTACCCATATGTGATGACTGCAGATGCATCCTTGAAGGACATAGTACAGTTTTGTACCTACCATAAATGTAGATGTCCGATAGGTATGCATCTGCAGTCAGGTTTACCCTCCCTCCTTCCCCTCTGTGGTATTCCTAGGGTGCTTACCCCTCTATTAGCTAGCTGGGGTGATCTATTATGGTGTATTTGTTTATATATTTTTGCAAATGTTTGGATTTTTATTGCATTTCTCCAAATTTAGCCTTCCTAGAGGGCACCTGGCATCTGGGGCAAGAAAAACTGAGGAAGATGGTGTCGGCTGACGCTTTTATACCCCAGGCGCTCTGACGTCGGGGAGGAGGCAACATCAGCCGACGCCAGACCCAGACTTTGGAATCCGGCCGACCGAAGGGCTGCCTGAGGCAGGACAACCCATACATTTATGGTAGGTACAAAACTGTACTTTTTGTTATATACAGTGTAGACAAAAATATCAAGAGAATTCTGGAAAGTCACATAACTGGTTTGTGGGGTGGTCAATGACCGACATTCACGACAAGGAACAACAAAATGTGGAAGATAAATTATTGTAAATACATCATGGAACAAGATTCCATTGTTTTGAAGACCTGTTTTAATAGTAGAATCTTGTTTTTGAAGCGAAATTGCGAGACAAAGAGATTTAATTTATTTAGCCCTATGTTGTACTTGCTAGTCCTTCGATGTAAGCAAAACAGAATGCAAACTCTGGAAAAGAATTTACGAACATGTGTATGATATTAAGAAACAGAATGATAATGCCTTATATAAACATTCTCAGACATGTATCAGTTTTAAGAAGTTTGCTTATGGTATTTTGGGAAGAATCCCCTTGGATATCAGGGGTGGTCAGTGGGAAACACAAAACTGAATATAGGGAGTTAGTCTGGCAGATCAGGCTAGATTCTTCCCCAGCCCCTGGTTTAAATGAGAACATTTCTGTTTATCCAGAGTTAAAAATGAGAGCTGCTAAGCTGTGATTGGTAGATTTTAGATATATTTTCTATTTAGTGGTTGAATGTTACTGAATTTTAACAGAAGTTTTTATTTGTTTTTATGATTTGGTATGCTCGAGACAAGCATGTATAGGATAACCCTATTTATTTTTACCCAGCAAGTTTATTTTCTTGGTCATAGTTTTAAAAAGAGTTTATTGTTAAACTTAAATGATTGTTTATTACAGAATGACATTATTAGTTTATTGTTTAATTGAAGAGGTTATAAATAGTATGGTCTAGCCAAGAGCTTTACATTCTGAAGTCCTAAGGTATTGAACGAAAGCACTAAATGCGTTTGTTATTTTTGTGGAATAAAAATTTGGAAATCAAAAGATTCATTGTCAAATTATTTGAGGATGTGAGTGTTGACTTGAGACGACCTAAACTTATGAATTTTTCATTTTATGGTAATTTTTAGGTTTGCATGGCAACTACACTTTTAATTTGTTCTTGCCAAGGGCATACACGAGCCTGTGTTTGGATCTAGAGGGTGATTTGGGATTTGTTTAATCTTGGCCTTTTAAGAAGGTCTGAGGACCTGGAAGATAGCTGAATGTGATATGGGCAAATGGGAGGTTACCTATGCAAACACAATTCACTGCATTTCAACTCACCATTCATTGCAAATTATATACCCTAAAACACTGAGCCAAAAAAAAAAATGTAAACACCAAACATTTTTTTGCAGGGGGTAAGCCCCCGGTAACCTCCAAAATTATATATACCAACTCCACAGTCACACAACAGTAAAGAAAAGGAGAAGAAAATCCAAAATATAGTGCCGTCTTGCACAGTACATTACACGGCAATGAAACACGATGGCAGTCAGTGATGACTCATAGGTATGCCAGCAAATGAGTCTTCTTGTCTTGCGCCATATTTCTAGATCTCTCCTTTGGTGATACTTTGTGGACTACCCTTGGTCTTTGTTTGGTAACCACACTCCCCGAAATACTTGATTTTTTATCAAAGGGAGGAGAAGCCCAGAATCATCCATCCTTGTAGTTTGTGATTAAATATGTTACCTTGGCATTGTGGAAGTACCCATATCCTGCTTCTGTGGCCTTCAAGAAAAACATACTTTTATTAGTAACAAGACAGTTAGGACCAAGACATCAGCAAATGGTACAGTGTGTAATTTAGATATGACTGTAGACAGTGGTGGTATAAGGGAGATAATTCAGAAAAATTGGAAGATTGTAGAAGGGAACAGCGAGCTCATCAACGTTTTAGGTATTAAACCCAATTTTGTTTATAGGAACACCAACGGTCTTAAAAATGTTTTAGAAAGAAGTAGTCTTAACAAAGACAGCTCTACAGTGTGTGCCAAAATGGGGATGTTTAGATGTGGCCACTGCAGTTTCTGCAGGTTTATCTCAGAGGGACCATATGTATTTTTGTCACATTTGAAATCTACAATAAAGGTATCTGGTCATTTTACTTGTAGAACAAGGGGAGTTGTTTATATTAGGTTAGGCAGTGACTGTGATGCATATTACATAGGGATGACCACTCAAACCCTTATGGAACGCATTGACGCATTGGAGAACGTATGTGTACAGTATTAAAAATAAAGATTTAAACCATGCTTTTTACAAACACACTGTGGAGTGCAATAAATATAAAAAATGTTTATTTTCAATTTTGGAAGCAGTACCTGCTGATCCTAGAGGGGGTGATTACAAAAATTTTGTAGAACAGAGAGAAACATCTTGGCAGATCAAGTTAGGGGCTGATAATGGTATCATTTAAGCCAGGCTTTCTAACATCAAATGTTTTTTGAAGTACCGGAAACTTACTATTAGGAAGTTTTAAATGAATTTTGTTACTTGTTTGTATTTTTGTTTTTATATTATTTATGGGCTTATTTTTATATATGCAGTGAATGGTTTTTCAGTGAATTATGTATGTTTCTTTAATTCTTGTGATTTTAATTAATTAATCAATTTCATTGGTTAATTGATTTTTGAATAGTTATATTTAAACAGTTTTGTTGATTTGTTTTACTGTTTGTTCTGAAGAAATCTTGTTGAGATGAAAGCCTTGAATAAAGTCTTTTATACGCTAAGCTACTTCCTTTCCAGTCTTTATTGACCATCAGTACCATTGTCTGCTGTTTCATGGTTTTTTTGGACCTTGGTTTCACATTCTATCAGTGGTCATCCCTTGTGTCCAAATTTCAATTTGGTCTGACTTGCCTTTGAAAAGCTTGTAGACCTTCCTACTGCAGAGCCCAAGGAAGTTTTGGTTACGACTCTGTCTCTGGGTTTCCTTGTGAGCTGATATTTGACTGTAAATTGATTGTGTTGATGCACTTCCCAGTGCTGCAGGCTCCAGTTTGTGCCCTTTTAGGTTGACATGGCTAAAGATGTCATCCTTTGAGAAGGAACTTAGGAACAGCATTGTGCATAAGGGAGCTGAGCTCTTTCTCTAGGCTTTTCAAGACCTAATGAATGACTTCTTATAAGAAGGAAACAGGCTTTTAATACCTGAGAATTGTTTGATGATCTGCACCATTCTACATCACTTAGACCTTACAAACCAAACCCCAAAGGTAGAAACATCCTCACCCTATTATCATTATGTGATTTTTTCCCCCTTATATGCCAGGATGGTTGTCCAAGAAGATTCAAGTACTGGCTCAGCCGTATTCATTGTAAGATTGTTTCATTTAAATATAGTTAGGCAAAAATACAGTTTTCTTTTTGCACAAGTCCAGAAATGCAGCCCTATTAAAGGAGACTTGTATTTTCATTTTACATTTTGCATGCAGATTTGATATGTTTCATAAACCTTCAGTCAAAAATACTGATAAAAATAAAATGTGTTACCAGAATGTGCAGTACATTAAGTACAAACAGGCTTGGTAGCCAAGGTTAAACAAGTGTGTAGAAATTTGCAGGGTTTTAGTATTATAGCAATAACCCATGCCTGGGTGTGGGTAATGCGGGATTTACCGACGACCAAACAAAGACAACCGTGGGTAAATCCCGCATTATGTGTCAACAGGATAACAACGTTACCAAGTAAAACGCTGCTCACTCAGTTAATAGCAAACGATTTTAATAATCCACGACAATGCGAACACACAGATGTAGAACTTTCAATAACATAGATGGTTAAGCGCTTTCATCTGCTACAAACAGATTTCATCAGAACCATGAAAGCCCCACAAGTAAAACAATAAAAAGCAACTTTGGCACCAAAAAATTAATTAATTGAATTCTAACAAATGATGTCAATTGGTTCAGCAATCAGGGATGCAAATAAAATTGTGTTTTCCATCCTGGATAAAACAACATGATCCAACTTACACACAAATTTTATGTATACATATAATACTTTCTAAAAAGGTTTCCAAACAATATAGAGAAAGTATAAAACATGAAATAAAATACCTATTGCAATCCTCCTAAGATATATATATATGTACTGAATGGATTATACTGAAATTTGTTCTATGGCAGTATATGGTAGTGTAAAAAATGCCTAGAAAGGTTCTTAAAGCTAAAAATAACTCATAGCCTATAATAACTTGCAACTGTATACTCCAGCATAAATAACAATATATACAACAACCCTTGTATACCTTACGGAATATGTATATATATATGTGCATGCATATGAATATTAATATTTATAGATACAAATATAAAAATAAATATAAATATAAATACATAATATTAAATATTATAAATATTATAAATATTATAAATATTATATTTAATACAATATATTGGATAAAAATGTTATAAAAAATGTTATTTTAAACAAGAATAATGTTGTGACAAGAAAAAAATTGTGACAAGGAAATTTTAACTATCCATTATTAAAAAAGGTTTGATGCTAATATGATCATTGAGACCAGGCTTAATCGTAGCATTGCAAAGTATTTGCCATTTGCTCTCTATTGCAGCTAAAAAACATTTCCAATTCCCTGTTGTAGATGTATGGTCAATAAGGTCAATAATACTAAAACGGAAGGAATGTTCAACACCCTTATCTAGAATATGTCTACTGAGTGCGTTGTTAGGATCCTGTTTCCTAATCCTATAGGTATGTTCGTATATTCTTGTCCTAAGTTTCCTCTCCGTTTTTCCAATATAATAAGCATCACATACTACACAGGTGGCGATGTATACTACTCTCATGTTTTATACTTTCTCTATATTGTTTGGAAACCTTTTTAGAAAGTATTATATGTATACATAAAATTTGTGTGTAAGTTGGATCATGTTGTTTTATCCAGGATGGAAAACACAATTTTATTTGCATCCCTGATTGCTGAACCAATTGACATCATTTGTTAGAATTCAATTAATTAATTTTTTGGCGCCAAAGATGCTTTTTATTGTTTTACTTGTGGGGCTTTCATGGTTCTGATGAAATCTGTTTGTAGCAGATGAAAGCGCTTAACCATCTATGTTATTGAAAGTTCTACATCTGTGTGTTCGCATTGTCGTGGATTATTAAAATCGTTTGCTATTAACTGAGTGAGCAGCGTTTTACTTGGTAACGTTGTTATCCTGTTGACACATCTTGGTTTATCAGTACTTTTTACGTTCTTTGGTTTGGTTCCCTGGGATGGCTGATGTTACTGAGTCAACGCCTGCTCTATTCGACAAAGAGGAGCTCGTCGCTTTAAGGGCGGAGGTCACGTCACTGCAAGCCGACGTTGGCAAGTTATTAGAAATGGTGAGCAAGCTATCTAATGCCAACAAGGATAGCTATCCTTGCAACAACGGACCGGGTTATTTTGCAGAAGTTAACGAATGTATGGCGGACAAAGGAGGTGTTCTACCTAATTCGAACAGTGATTCGGAAATTCTGAATGCCCAACCACACAATTCGGAAGGACTTACATCCGATCGGATGCTTACATCACAGTCTCAACGGCTCAACCTAAAGGAGGGAGCCGCCGTTGACAAACAGCTAAATATATCGCTGGAAACCGATTGTACATTTGATTTCAGCATTTTTCATCTTGACGACGAGTCACGAAGAACAGGTACCAAACCTAAAATTAAAAAGAAGGAAGCAGCGAAATCTTATTCTACGGCTGCTACATGCTTCACTAATCAAAAAGGTACTGTTAATTATAATAGCAAAAAAGTTAGAGCAAGTCCTACGGTCGTTTTACTTGCACAGAAGGATAAGAGATGTAGTTCTGTGGACGATGAACATTTTAAACATACCAACATTGATAATTTTCTTAATAGAGATGTTGTATTTAATACTAATGAATGTGGAAATGATTCGAATCGAATTTATAATAAATATGATGATGGTGGTGTAAAGCAGAAAATTTATACCTTAGGTAAAAAGTTGCTACAGGCTAAAAGTATAAAAATTGATATAGCCTATTTAAAACAATGCATTTCTTTGGGTATCATACCTAAAGGGTTAAGATTTTTTAAATTACCCTTGGGTTTTGATTATACGGAGAAATTTATGCAGGATTTCAACAAAATGTTTGACCACTTTGGTATAATGTATATGGAAAAATTAATTGCATGCAATGAAGAGAAAATGATGTTTTTAACTAATGAAATAGATTTTCTTAATGAAGAGATTTTAAATGACAAGCATTTTGAACAATGGTATGATTTATACCACAAACAATTTAGTTTAGTGGAAAATAAAGCATCCACTATTTTTAATAGAAAGAATAACAAGATAGATAGGGACATGCTATCATACAAACAACATAGAGCATACATATGGCCCCAGAAAAAATTCAGTACCACACGCTCAAATAAGAGGGAAGAAGTGGTATTTAGGGGACGTAAGGATACCTGGTTAAACTATGAGGAAGAAAATTTTCAAGGGGGAAGATACCATCAAGCACCCAAAACATACAGAAGAAAGTTCTAGAATATGCACTTACCAACAGTGCAGTTGCAAGTGAAGTCCAGTCTACCATAGTGGACCCCACTTTTGGTCCGGAAGTTCTGTCTACAAATAATAATATTAAGTTAGTGTCGTATAAAGGTTTGAAGGTATATAATTATACTGACACATCCATCTCTGAAGACTTTTGCTCCCTATTTTGTAAGGGCATGAAATTTATACCTACTGCCAAGTTCAATATATTTGATATTATTAAAGAAATTAAATTATTCTGTAGGAGAATGAACTTGGCAATACAATTCAATGACTCTGATAAGGATACTATAAATGAGCATAAAGAGGGTACGGATGTGCAACAAGGAGGGTACCAGGTTGAAATATTGAAGAAAAAAAGTGTTTATGTTCCAGGGTATCGCCCTACAGTAGCCCAATATGAAAAACTTGTTGCACAGGATATGTATTGGCTTCAAAATCGTATCAAAAGAAATACCTTACCCCTGTCCACTGGACATCAAGATAATCTAACTCAGAGAGAGAATGTTTGAACAAAGTTATTAATAATAAGGACATTAGGGTCATGAAGCCCGACAAAGGGGGAGGGATAGTTTTGTATAACACCATAAATTATAACCAGGAAATAATGGATATATTACACTTATCAGGTAATTATGAGGAGGTATCCCTCAATCAAGTTAATATTGGATACAAACGTACAGATCTTGCCATCGAGGAATTCTTACTTGATAATAGGATATCTAATGATACTTATGAATTTATTAGAGTGGAATTTCCTAAGATGGCTTCTATTATAGGGATACCAAAAATACACAAGAACATAAGTAAACCACCTTTTAGACCTATAATTTCAGGTTCTAGGTCAAAAACTTATAAGTTAGGGGTCACCATAGATAGATGGACCAAGCACGTATATAAGAATGTTGAACATCTCACCAAAGATTCTTGGACTTTTTTGAGCAAATTAACCCCCTTGATTTGGCACAACGAGTTGACTTTTATAACTATTGACGTAGTTGATCTTTTCTCCTGTATTCCCAGGGAGAAAGGACTGGATTATTTTTTCAACAGCCTTAAGAAATTTTCTGGGCTGAGTTTTGAGAAAATAAATTTGATAGTGGACATGATGGGTCTAGTCCTTGATCATAACTACCTTCAGTTTCAGGGTGAACTGTTTAAGCAGAGTAGAGGGGTGGCCATGGGCGCATCTTGCGCCCCAGTGTTTGCTAATTTGGTGATGCTCGAATGGGAAACACAGTTTGTTTTCCCAAGTGAATATTACAGGTACATAGTACATTACACCAGGTACCTGGATGATCTCTTTATTTTATGGAAGGGACCAGTTGATTTGATACGTGAATTTATTGAGTATTTAAATAATACTACTGATTTTTTAAAGTTCACATACAATATGAATTCTGAAGGCATAGCCTATTTAGATACCTATGTTTATTCTACGGGGAAGGAATTTCAATCCAAGATTTTTAGAAAAACAACTTTCTCAAATGACTATCTATGGTTCAATAGTTGTCATCCACCACACATTTTCAAAAATGTTTTTAAAGGTCAATGCATACGTGCTGCCAGAATGTCTTCAAATGAGGAGAATATGGTAATGGAGTTAAATAGAATACATGACATGTTTATCAATAGAGGATACCCTGATGACCTGATTAAACCCATTAAGGAATATGTTATGAGAGAATGGGGCAACAAGTTTCTTCCATTGTTGGGTAAACCTTTTACAACTAAGGCAAACAACAAAATACCGTACTCACATACAGCCCATATATAGATGTTTTGAAAGAGATTATATTAAAGCATTGGAATCTCTTTTCAACTTCGGAAGACATAGGGAAATGTGTAGGATACAAACTGAATTTTGTATATAAAACTTCCTACAACATCAAAAGGATGTTAGAAATGAGAAAGAATATCCCAGGCAAATCAGCACGAAATATACACACTAGAAAATGTGGAGTTTGCAAGCAATGCAAGTTTATAAATGAAAATAGGTTAGTTAAGTTGAAGAACATCACAGCCAATTGTTTACAAAGCAAGGGGGGAAATTGCAGCACCTCGAGAGTAGTATACATCGCCACCTGTGTAGTATGTGATGCCTATTATATTGGAAAAACGGAGAGGAAACTTAGGACAAGAATATACGAACATACCTATAGGATTAGGAAACAGGATCCTAACAACGCACTCAGTAGACATATTCTAGATAAGGGTGTTGAACATTCCTTCCGTTTTAGTATTATTGACCTTATTGACCATACATCTACAACAGGGAATTGGAAATGTTTTTTAGCTGCAATAGAGAGCAAATGGCAAATACTTTGCAATGCTACGATTAAGCCTGGTCTCAATGATCATATTAGCATCAAACCTTTTTTAATAATGGATAGTTAAAATTTCCTTGTCACAATTTTTTTCTTGTCACAATATTTTTTCTTGTCACAACATTATTCTTGTTTAAAATAACATTTTTTATAACATTTTTATCCAATATATTGTATTAAATATAATATTTATAATATTTATAATATATTATTTATAATATTTATAATATTTAATATTATGTATTTATATTTATATTTATTTTTATATTTGTATCTATCAATATTAATATTCATATGCATGCACATATATATACATATTCCGTAAGGTATACAAGGGTTGTATATATTGTTATTTATGCTGGAGTATACAGTTGCAAGTTATTATAGGCTATGAGTTATTTTTAGCTTTAAGAACCTTTCTAGGCATTTTTTACACTACCATATACTGCCATAGAACAAATTTCAGTATAATCCATTCAGTACATATATATATCTTAGGAGGATTGCAATAGGTATTTTATTTCATGTTTTATACTTTCTCTATATTGTTTGGAAACCTTTTTAGAAAGTATTATATGTATACATAAAATTTGTGTGTAAGTTGGATCATGTTGTTTTATCCAGGATGGAAAACACAATTTTATTTGCATCCCTGATTGCTGAACCAATTGACATCATTTGTTAGAATTCAATTAATTAATTTTTTGGCGCCAAAGATGCTTTTTATTGTTTTACTTGTGGGGCTTTCATGGTTCTGATGAAATCTGTTTGTAGCAGATGAAAGCGCTTAACCATCTATGTTATTGAAAGTTCTACATCTGTGTGTTCGCGTTGTCGTGGATTATTAAAATCGTTTGCTATTAACTGAGTGAGCAGCGTTTTACTTGGTAACGTTGTTATCCTGTTGACACATCTTGGTTTATCAGTACTTAAATCCCGCATTACCCACACCCAGAAGTGGGTTATTGCTATTATACTATGACATTATTTAAGAAAAGAAACAATTACTTTTCTTAAATAATGGCATTGTATAATGCCTCTTTGCTGCCCTACCGCAGCTGTCTGGCATCCGCGGCAGTTCTGATGTAATGCGCATGCCTATGCAGTACATCAGAGCTGTGGCCAAAAGCAACGGAGAAAGCAAGATCTCTGTTGCTTTTTTACTGTTTTGCTATGTTAAATGGGTTTAACATAGCGAGACAGCATTAAAATAAGCAACGGAGATGTCCGTTGCTTA
Organism: Protopterus annectens; assembly: GCF_019279795.1. Lineage (NCBI taxonomy): Eukaryota > Metazoa > Chordata > Ceratodontiformes > Protopteridae > Protopterus > Protopterus annectens. The sequence goes on from NC_056728.1 coordinate 69,737,442, forward strand.
TTTTAAAGCTGTCTCGCTATGTTAAACTCATTTAACATAGCGAGACAGGTCTAAAAAAAAAGCAACGGAGAAAGCAAGATCTCAGTTGCGTTTTACACACTGTGTCGCTATGTTAAAGGAATTTAACATAGCGAGACAGCTTTAAAAAAAGCAACAGAGATCTCCATTGCTTTTTTTAAACCTGTGTCGCTATGTTAAACTCTTTTAACATAGCGAGACAGTGTTTTAAAAAAAGACTTATACTAATGGAAAAAGTCCGGGCGACCAGACCTTTTCCATTAGTATAAGTCGATTTACAACGTGCACGCTGGCCAATCAGTGTGCACGTTTTGGAATATTAATGGGGGGTCATGGTGTAATAGGTGATAACTTTAGTCACAGTCATATTGTTCGGACTGGTACGCAGAAAGTCATTGCAGTGCAGTCCACTGAAGTTTGGTACAAACACTCAAGAGTGAGTGCAAAAGTCAGGTCAAATATCCAGCATTCCAGAATATTTATTATATTATTCAGGAGGAAAGGAATAATTGAGTATAATGGGCACAGAAGCTGCAGACATTATAATGCAGTGTATTTCATTTTATCAGCACTGTTATTGGAGACATTTGATTTGGATATTGTTGACATCTATCTCCACTGTATATAATAAAACATTTTTAACCATGGTACAATATATGCAGACTTGTATTCTGAAAGGTACAAGAAAAATTGGCACATAAATGAGAGACTGGCACCTGTTCAGCACAGTTATGTCTTCCAGTTATTTCCAGTTCATTTCAGTATTCTACAGTCCTATTAATTCTTGCACTATTTATTACAGCTGTGATGTTAGCAGATCTTTTGGGAAAAAGCTTAGACTGTAGCACTGAAAGTGACCAAAGTAGGCAGTCCTATTTTCAGACCATTGGGTCTGGTGTTTTACTTCCATGTCTTCTAGCTCTGAAAATGAGCAACTATATCTGTATTTAATGCTTGACCTCAGTTATTCTAATTATAGCTTATCCAGTGTATCTTATTTCAGATGGTGTCTTTCCAGGGAATCTTGCTTCTACTACCACAGTGTGCATGAAGGATGTGACTGGATGTGATGGGCACTTTTTGATGCATCAGTGTTTCGAAGACAACATAAGAGATTCCACTGGATAGACATCACTTCTTGCTGTTAGGAATTTCCTCATTGTCCTGAGTTTTCTGTATTGTTGGTAAATTATGTACAAACCCTAGCATAAAGATTTCCATGTGTTTTTCCTAACCTGTGTGACTGGTGCAGGGGTCAGTGCTTCTTATTTCTGCCAACAGAAAGGGTTCAGGAAGTCATGATTTTGGCAGTCTGATGAGAATGCAGAGCAGAGTTTAGGCCATGGCACTTGAGTTTTGACCATAATAACTGCTACAGTTTTCATAGTACTGAAGATTCCTGTTTTTAAAGTGGACTGTAAGGTGTTAATGGCTGAAGAGCATATTTTGATGGAGTCAGACCATGCGGCATGGTCCTGGAGTGATGGACATCTCTCTAACCTATAGGAAGGCATCCCATTCTTAGAGGTGAACCTGCTAATGACCAATTCTTTCAAAATGATGTTGAGTCACTTTGGCTTCTGTACTGTGCAAGGGCCATGGCCTTTCCTACTAAGGAGTCAGTACAGCAGCTGATTTGTGGTACAAGTGGTCTTTTTGACACTGACAGGATTAGGGATAAAATATTCTTCTGAAATCACTTGTCATTCTTCTGAAATCACTTGTCATTTTGTCAAATAACCAGGCTGTCTTGTGTGTAAATGAGGAAGGTAGTGTGCATTAATACTTCCAGAGCAGAGTGGCAATTCATGTAGCAACACTCTCTAAGCAGTTCACAGGTGAGCTTCTGGTGGCCTGTCTGAACCACTGATAGCATACCTCTCTTGAACATGTGAATTCCTTTGGGTTTTCTGGATGAGACACAATGGTGGCTAACTTAATTGCCACTTAGGCTAATGTAGATGTCCTTCCATTTCACTGCTGCAGTATTCTTAACATGAGGGGAACCCCCTGCCAAGGGCGGCCCGATGTCTGGACAGTATACCAAAGCCTTCAGGTTAACAATACATCATATGTCACATGTATGCTCCCAGAGCTAGGCGTAAGGCATAAAGGTGACATGCGACCATATCATCCTCAGAGCTTATTTTCCACCAGTCTGACTGCCATCTTTGATGGTCTGTCTTATCACTTGATTCTTTGCTGGCCATTTCAGATAAGTGCATTGTGGGGGGGGGGTTCCTTATTCTTTTTAGCTATTGTGTTATTTAGAATTTCATGTCATCTGGAAAGCACAAATGCCGGTGTGGGAGACAAATTCCCCATAAAACCATCACTAGTGGTGCTTGTTTTGTTTAGGTGCTTCTCACGACCATACATCATATACTATTTGTCATGCTTTTGTTCCAAAGACCTTACATAGTTGTCTTTCATCCCTAGCCATATATCTTGAAACCCAGCACCTAAAGCTTTTAGTGAAAGAATCTGTGGAAGGTATTTCCGTGGGTCAGCCATCTTTGAAGAAGGCGGCCAAAAAAGTCAGATCTGATTCTTCGGCTGCACCTCCTCCACCGGATGTCTCTCTTGTGACTGGTGAAAACCTGGAGGATTATCCGTTTCCTGGACTGGATACCTCTGCCACAACCGGTTTGGAGGGCTGCATGGATCTTGCTTCTCTCACTTTCTCGGAGGCCTTGCAGACATCAGCTTTAGACATTCAGGGGGAACCGCGGCTGATTATCACCTAAGGGCTTAGTGGGGTTCCTCAGATACTGGGGGGGTGGGGGCGGAGTCCTGACTATGATTATTGAGTGTAGGCTAACATCAGAGCCTTCTACTTTTCATAAGGTGATCATCCTTCTAAAAAAGAAGCAAAAGACAAAACATAGCTCTTCTGTTCCTAAGGACCCTCAAAGTGAATGGCAGAATTTTACGTAGGGTTTGTTCCTTGAAGCCTCAGGAAGTCTCTGTCCTGACCCCCCCTCAAGAGAACTAGGGAACAGGATTCCTCTGAGGAAGAAGACGATTCAGATGAGGAATCCCTGGCCTCTTCTACCCAGATTCCTTCTCCATTGGATTATGTCTCTGAGGAGGAGGAGTCCTGAATCTCCTTTTGAGGCGATTTCCTTTGGAGATCCTGTTTACAGGATGATGGTATCCTTTAAATAGGATTGTGCCCAAGTGTCTGAAATGCAGAGAAGATTTTGGGCTCCTTCAGATGGAGTCTCGTAGAATCTCTGCTTTTTCTCCTTTTTTGTCTGCTTTATTTGGATGCCTTTTCTTCTACATCTCAAGCCCCAGACTCTCAGCCCTTTGCTCCTTAAACAGCTGACCAGTTTTATAAAGTGCCTGTTGACTGCAAATTCCTTTATAAGTGTTCATCTGCTGACCCTTCAGTGGTCTGTGTGGCATCCGACAAGCCTTTTAAATTACTGCTTTCTACAAAGCTTTTTCCTTCATTTAAGGACAGCAGAACTATAGAAAGGTTGGGTAAAAAAGTTTATACTTCAGCTACACTAGCCTCTTGGACTGTTAATTATCAGACTAATATAACCAGATATGTTTTGGCTGTTCTTTCTCATGCGTGCCAGGTTATTTCTGACCTTCCTGATTCTGAGGAAGGAACTTCTGCCTTGTCCCTGTTAGGGGCTTCTTCCCAGGTAGCTTGCCATTCCATTAAATGTAGTTGTGATGCAGCAGGTGCTTCTTCTAGGGCTGCTGCTTCTGACTCTGTGTTGAGGAGATATTCCTGGCTACTGCTACAACCTCTGCCTGTTGATATTAAGCCTAAATTGATGGATGCTCCTTTGAGCAATAAAGTTTTGTTTAGAGCTGCTGCAGCTGATTTGTTCAAGTCCCTGCAGGCAAAAGGCAAGGAGTTACAGAACCTGAAACATATTTTTGTTTCCCCTGTGATAAAGTTCCAGAGAAACTATCCCAATAAACTGGATTTTGTTAAAAGGTAGTCTTGTCCTTTTCTTAAAGGCAAGAAGGGTGGTAGAAGGGGTCCCCCGCTATGCCTACACAGACTCCTCCTTCTCAGAAGCCTTCTTTTCCCGATAAACCAGGTGCTGTCTGACTATTCTCCTCTTCTCAGCCATATATTCCTGTTTCACACTGTCTTTGTATCTCTTCCTGTTTGGTTAAGCATAACACAGGATTCCTGTTTTTTCCATCATTCACAATGGGTATTTCTTGGTTTGGAAATCCCCCCCCCCCCCTTCACAGGACTTCCTCAGCCACCACAAGGCCAGTCGAGCTTTTTTCCAGAGTTTCCTCAGGGTCTTTTAACTCTGGCAACTATTAAGGAGGTTCCAGCTGCTCAAAGGGGGAAAGGGTTTTATTCCAGAATGTTTTTGGTCCCCAGGAAAGAGGGCACTTTGAGACCCATTCAGGATCTTTCTCACCTGAATACTGTCCTTAAGGTTCCTTTCAAATGTTATCCCTTCAGACTTTGTTCCCTGTGTGGCTTCCTCAGGCTTTTATGGTTTCTCTGGATCTCAAGGATGTTTACCTCCATATTCCTGTTCATCCCATTTTCAGGAAGTTTTTACATTTCTCTATTACTTCCTGGCATTTTCAGTTCTGTGCTTTGCCCTTTGGTCTTATTACTGCCCCAAGAGTATTCACTAAATGCCTAGCTACTGTTATTGCTTTTTGCAGGCTTAAGGGCATTCAGGTCTTTTCTTTAGACACTCTGCTTATTGAATCTTCCTCTCCAGAGGTTCTTTTACAGCACCTTCAGTTGTCCATCGCTCCGTTGCAAGCCCTGGGATTCACTGTCAATTTTCAAAAGTCATTCTTGTCTCTGTCACAGGATCATGTTTTTCTGTGATGCAGGATCCAGACTGTTCCTATGTCAGCATCCCTGCCTTTCTCAAGGCTTTGACTCAGTTTTCCTTTTTTCAGTCTCATCTTCCTCTGGCTTTGATTTTAGCCAAGGAATTTCTGAGGGCTCTAAGAGTCATAGCATCCACCATCCTTATGCTTCTGTTCACCAAATTGTACATGAGAAAGCTTCAGTGGTATCTAAAGTCAGTTTGGCTTCAGCATTCTCATCCTCTAGAGTTTTGAATTTCTGTTCTTCCATGTCTTATGTTAGAGTTTCATTGGTGGATTCACCATCTGACCTTGAATCCAGGACTTCCCTTTCAACCCTTGCTTCCTTCTCAAAAGCTGTTAACAAGACACTTCAAATGGGAGGTTGAGAGGGCTTCCTTTGGAAACCTAGAGATGTAAGGCCCTTGGTTTCCTCAGCAACAGAAGGAGCACATCAATATCAAAGAAATAAGAGCTCTTCTGTTCGCCCATCCTCTGTTTTCTCCAGGTGCCCTAAAGATCTTTACAGACAACACCACAGTAATCTGGTACATCAACAAACAAGGTCGACAAGGTCCTATCTTCCTTGCAGATTGGCACTTCAGGTTTGGGAGCTAGCGATTCAGTACCAAGTGACACTTCAGGCATTGTTCATTCCTTCACGTCAGAATTTTGTGGCAGACTCCCTGAGCAAGTCCATAACAGAATCTCATGAGTGGATGCTTCACAGGGATACGTTTCTGGGCATTATCCACTGATGGAGTATTCCTCTAGTAGATATCTTTGCCTCCCCTCTGAACAGACAACTTCCTCAATTTTGTGCCAGGACTCCATGTCCTCTTGCCTGGAGGGTGGAAGCTCTATATTTTTCATGGAAGGGGATGTTTCTTTATGCCTTCCCTCCCCTTCCTCTCATTCCATAAGTCCTGTACAAGATAAAACAGGATGCCCTCAAAATCTTGCTGGTGGATCCCTTTTGGACCAAGCAGCATTGCTTCCCTCTTCTGCATTTAGCCAAGGGCAGTCATCACAAGTTACCTCATGGAGTGGATCTTCTCACACAAGACAAGAGATCACTCTCATCTGTTGCCACCTGTCCACTTTTCAACTGACACTGTGGGTAACAGGATTTTGATTCCGTATAGACACCTTTTTTCTGAGGACGTGCTTCAGGTTCTGCAGGAGGCTAAGAAATCCTTCTTGAGCAATTGGAAGATGTTTTCTGTTTGGTGTCTTTCTCATAACCTGGACCCACTTATTGTGGATGTTCCTTTGATTCTCTCTTATTTGTCTGAATTACTGATTGCTGGGTTGGCATATTCTTCTATTAAAGCCCACCTCTCAGTTCTGTTTGTCTGCTTTTAGCTCCTCCTTTGGCTTCCAGTTTCAACGCCAGACAGTTCCTTAAAGTCATCCTTTGCATTAGACCTCATAGAAAGCCTTTCTTCCTTCCTGGGATCTTAATTTTGTTTTGGAGAAATTGAGACAGGCTTTTGAGCTTGCAGCTTCAGCTTCCTTACACCATTATTCTTGGAAGACTGTTCTTTTGTTAGCCCTTCTGCCAGACGAGTGCTCTTATGGCTTTTTCCTCCCTTTTCACTTCTTAAGGACAAGTGTGTCTCTTTGTACTAATCCATCTTTTATGCCAAAGATGGTAATGAGCTGTCTCTTAATCAGTCTATTCATTACCTCACTTTTTACCCTTCTCCGCAGTCTGCTAGTGAGGTGTTGCATACTTTGGGGGATGTGCATAGACAACTCAGATTTTATTGGGACAAAGCTAAAGCGTTTTGAAAATATGAGCAGCTTTTTGTTTCTTTTCATCTTGGGTCATTAAGTTTTGCAGTTTCCAAGCAAACTATGTTCTCTTGGATTTCTGAAGCCATTTCTTGTTGTCATGGTAAGAGCTGTCCTCCTATGGTTAAGGTTCACTCTGCTAGGGCTGTGGCTTCTTCTGGTGCTTTTTTTCAAGGGTTTGAATACTAGATGGCTTGGCTGGGCTCTCCCACCCCAGATCAGGCTGACTATATTTGAGCTAAGACTTGTTTGAAACCAGGCTACTTTGCTTATCTAATTGACTTGTTTTGTAGCCTTTCAGATTTTTGAAATTTGTGTTTTTAATATAGGCTGGCCTTTATTTTTATGTAGAGGGCAATTTTGGTTTTTTGTTGTATTCTGGCGTTTTGTTTTTTTAGTGGGTACCCGTTTTCCTTTTTGGTTTGGGTCTTGACCCTTTTTGCTCTTGTTAACCTGTGCGTTTGTATTGTGTGATTCGTCATAAAGTTGTAATTTTTTTTATGACCCTTTCTCTTTTAATGTTTTTTTGGTGCTTTGTCTTTCTTTAGACTAAAAACTTTATATTATTGGTATTGACCCGTTTTTTTTGGTGGTTTATCTTGGTTTAGTTGTTGCTGTTCAAAACCTATTGTTAAAACATAGCGAAATATATTTTTAAAAACTCGAAATTGTAAGTGTCTTTAAGCACCTACAATTATTTGTGTTATCTTGTCGCCTTCGTTTCAAGTGTAGCATCTCTTTAAAAGACAGATGTAATGTGCGAGGGGTCAATTGGGGTCCTCCAGGAGTTTAAAGGCATTATTTAGTCCGGGGTAAAAACAAGCCAATTGCCGACCAGGCTTTGAATCTTCTGCCACCTCCCAAAAGAAAAAAACAGTCACTCTTGGACTTCAGTGTCATCCTTCGAGTCAAAAAACGATGCTTCCTCAGTCACCGACCCCTCTGGTTTGAGCCGGCACTGGGGCATCGAGACCTGCCAAATCTCCAGGCCCTCTTCACTGCAGGAGAGGGGGCATTCGTAGTCGGCCTCAGACTCTTCCCGCCGGGCTCGAAGTCCTCGCCGGCTCGGCTCAGACTCTTCCCGCCGGGGGAGCTGCCTCACGCGCATCGTCATTGGAGAGGGTCCCTAAGTCTGGCTGAGAGCCGGAACTCACTCGCCGGAACCCTAGATGGAGCTCCAGCCAAGTGAAGATGTTGCCTTGGGTATCGACCGGGTGCTCTCCTACTCTTCCAGTTCCCGGCATTCCGGAAGTTGATTTGGGACCAGCCCAGTCTCGGTGTTCCCCCGGTTGGGTATGCTACCAGGTTCCTCCTTCGACTGCCTGTCCACCCGTTGGAGCGTCCTCCTCCAACAGCATGCGGCACCGTAAGAGCGGCTTTGTTTTCGCCTCAACTCCGGTTTTAGAGTGGGAGTTGACCAGCCTCAACTTCCGTCCCACCGGGGAAGCCTCAACCTGATTCTTTCGGTCTCGGAACCAGTGGACCGATTAGGTTATGGAACCGAAGTGCCGTCTACCGTGCGCCGACCGCGGTTCTTGTCTGGGATTCTTGCGGGAGTGTCCCGCCTTCGGGGCGGGAGAGGATGCGGCCCAGAGTCTTCCTTGGCTAACTCCGCGGGTCGGAGCTCGGCTCATGCAGCGTCTACTCCCGGTTAGCGAGGGATCCTGTCCTTCTGGCCTCGGAGCCCGGGGCCTGAGGTTACCTAGCTAAAACCGCGGGCCCCTGGAGGTCCTTCGGGGGCTCTTCTTCTCCCCCCTGCCTTCCGAGCAGATATAGATAGAACCCCCAGCCGCAGATGAACAGAGGGGTCTCTTGAGGCAGAGACTGCCCTCCTGGAGGCAGAACTGATCTTTCTAGATGTCCTCAGCCCAGAATAAAGAGAAAAGACGAAAAGGGAAGCCCTCTCCTTGTCTGATGCAGCTGGAGCATCATACCCCGATCTCTGATGAGTGATTGTTCCTTAATAGCCGGTGTCGGCTCATGTCTCCAGCCTCCCTCGCCAGGAGGTTCCCAAAGCCCGAGCTCTTGGTTGATCACAGCCGATTCTGCTGATGGATTAACAGACGGTACGCCTGCTCAGTCACCTAAGTCCCTCTCTCCACCCCCTGTTCTCCTCGAGCTCTTGGGTTTGGCTCTAGGAAAGGGCAGTACCAGACTCTGTGTGGAGTGGCTGCTGCTCAGAGGCAAGTCCAAGTGCATCCTTGCTAATAAGGAGTCTATAAGCATGTGTGCAGCTGTAGATGCTGGGTCGTGAGCATGGCCTTTTCAGCAAGGTCCTTGAACTACCTTCACGTCCTACCCCTTCGGGAGGAGTCTATGGCAGACTGATCTTACCCTCTTGGTAACCTGCTGCTTAGCTGGCTTAGGCAGTTGCTCTTGAACAACCTGCTTCACCAGCTGGCCACTCAGAGGATCTTCGTCCATGAGCTACCATCTTCATTTGGCGGAAGGATGAGAGGAGCGGGTACAGGCATTTTGCTCGGCTGGCCACCCTCTGGCTCCGCCTGTCATTCCCATGGAGGCCATTAAGTCGCTTTGCCTAAGCGGCGCTAGAGGCGTCCGTCCTGTGGACCAGCCTTGCTAAGGACACACTGAAGGACGAGCATTTCGCAGGAGGCTTTAACTCTTTGACGGTAGGAGCGATTTTCCAATCCCTTTTGCCCTTACCCACCCAAGGCTAAGGGAGAGGAAAATAGGAGTAGAGAGATCTAAAGGCCTACCTCTCAGCAGGAGGATGATCCCTCTTCCCTTTGGGGCTTCGGAAGGCAGCGGAGGAGGCGGCTGAGAGAGGGCTGGCTCTCAGAAGCGACCCACCCTCAGCGCGGGGTCCTTCTTGGCTCTTCAGGGTCCTGAGGTCATTGCCGATTATTGCAGCCAGAGGCTCCAGTCCAGTGTTGAGCTTGAAGACCGCACCTAGTCCACAGGCACCTCAGCTCCTGGAGGCCCGGGTGATTGCCGCCGCCTGCAGCACCACCATCCTCTCTCTCTTACTCTCACCTCAAAAAAAAAATCCGGACCCGCCAGTCAGTCCCCGGAAACTGCAGCCTCAGAAGTTTCACTGCACCATCCTCTCTCTCCGGTCCCCGCCAGACCAGATCGGATTAGGACTTACCAAAGATTCTTTTTGGTGCCAAAAGAGAAGGGGACTTGAGACCCATTTTGGAGACCAGTGTCTATTCAGATCAGATCAGACGTCCCAAGTTCGAATGATTTTTGGTGCCAAACCATTCTCCCATCCCATTGCTTTTGTGGATGGATGTGCTCCATAGATCTCAATGAATCAACCATGCACCGGTACATTCTACATCAAGCGTCAGGAGAGCTCTGCTTCAGTGTGAGACATAGGATTTTCACATCAGCTGCCTTTATTCTCACACATTGGCCTCAGGAAGCCCCAGTGTTTGGCGGTCGTGTCTGCTCACCTAGAAACCACATTTTCCAGGTGTTTCCGATTCTAGGTGACTGGCTCTAGCTGGCACCTCAAGCATCTGCAGTTTCCAGCCTACATGCCATGCTGAGAAGTCTAGATCCCTTGCTCCTAACATCCAGATTAGCCAAGCCTAACTGCCACCTGCCATCATCAACTATGCCGAGCAAACAGAGATAGAGAGAAACCGAAATCTTGGTCTATCTACCTGCTGCAGAATACAAACCATACAAAGATACAAATTCGAGATAAGATTTATAGGGAGAGCCCCAGCCAGAACCCACCAGCAAAGCTTGGGATCCCAGACAGAACGCAAACCATACAGTTCGGTCCTCCAAAAGGTCTGCCAGAGTTCCCCCTGCCCGGTTCAGCTCAGTGGTTGGGATCCATTTCTTCTCTCCCTCTTTGTCTTTATTCTTCTCAGGAAACCTTACAAAGCGGGACCTCAGCTGGTGGCTAGTAGTCTCCAGGAACCCCCTCTCACGGACCTTTGTTTCACTACCTCCTCCTCACGGGACCCTTGACCACGGGGCGCTCCCTCCATGGGGTGGGGGGGTGGGCTGGTGGGTCATTCCAAAGGGCAGTCCAGAGATGACCACAGGCGCCTCAACATTCTAACATTGAAAGCTTCATTCCTTCAAGCCCTTCACATGCTCCTCCCCTCAGGTTACTTCCCAACACCATTCAGACCTCATGTCAGTGGTCTCCCTTCTGAACCTTCAACAGGGACCAGATCAGCGTGATTGTGCCTCGAAGTACAGACATACCAGGGAATGGGTTTGGTCATGGAATGCTCGATATGGGCGCCCTCTGTATCCTGGCAAGTAGCAGGTCAGGCTATCAGCTAGCAGACCCCCATCCTCTCTCCTCCTAGTACAGACTCTCCTCCCATCCCACCTCTCTAAATCAGATTTCAGCAAAATGGATCACACGTGTTGCGACCTCTTTCGTTGCGACCTCACATGCGAAGTGCACAAATTCTTTCTGCCTCACCCCGGCTTCGGAAGAGCACCTCCGACACACAAATAGCCTGTCCTTGGCCCACCGGTCCACCTCCCTTCGGCCCCCAGTATGCCTGGACCCCCCCTCGTCTCTGCCTTCAGGATGATACAAAATGCCCTCCTCTGATCTTAGTTGCTCTATACTGGCCCTAATTAAGTATTCTTCCCCTATCTCAAGAAGTATGCTCTGTATCGTCCATAGTTTCCTGGAGGTTCTATCTTCGAAGTATGCTCATCAGACCTTCTATTTCACCAGTCATCCCCTGACTTTTTTGATTGATCAGTTGTCCTCCTCTTCCGTCTCTTCATACTTTAAATACATTCAGCTTGATCCTCTTGCATCCACTATCTTGGCACAAGTCTGCTGTTGGATTGTAAAAGGAATTGTATTCTAGCAAATGGAAAGATTTGCTATTTATTCTCCGTCCGGGGGATCCCAAAACTATTCCGTGCTTTCCTCCAAGGCTACTTTAACTTCTTTTTAACTTCTCTTTTCAAGGCTCTCTTTACCATTCTCAGTAATCAAGGTCAGCATTTCCAATTTTCCACGAAAATATAAACCTATAATTTCACCAACAGATAGTGTAAGACCTTCTTTAAAGGTGCTGCGCTCTTAAGACCTCTTAAGACCTCCGATCTCTCATCCTGCTCTCTCTCTGATCCCGCTGTTGTGATTAACTTCCTTCCTTGAACGCCAGCGACTCCTGCCCTAAAATTTCCCGCAGCTAGAATGTTTTTTCTGGTGGCGGTCACTTTCTGCATTTCTGTTTTCAGGCTGTTTTTCAAGTTTTGTAGTAAGAACCTCCATTACTTAGTTTTTCTTAGTTTTTCAGGTATCTCTCATCTCAAATCCCAAATCCTTCCTTGTCCAGTTTCTCAGTTTCTGTTACAACAATCATTATCATTAGAACTCTGAATTCTTTTCTGAAATTTTGTATTCATATTTCACATTAATTGTTCACACACATTGTAATCAGGCAATAGACATTTTATTTTTTAAAGACAAAAAAGATCAGCATCAGATATATTTTTTGTATTATAAATTGGAGCAAAGCTGTCACAAAGGTCACTATCATATTGTATCAGGGACTGTATTACTCAAGCTTATTCTTGCTCTTATTCTAGCTTAGCACCTCACACCTACAAACCTCTCATTCTACAGCTATGGCTATGTGATTTCATTGCATTTCATACTAGTGACATTTTATTTGGTGGACATTTGTGTTGCGGACTACACTGCCTTCATTTCCCCTAGAGGATTGGACAAATTGGATAGGGCATCAGCTCAGGACTGTTCACAATTATGAGCCACAGTGCTTTTTTTTCAATGGACCAGTGCTAAGGAAGTTGTCCCATCACTACAGAATGTATACATAAACAGATTTAGTTATGTACTTACCATAACTTAGTGATGTTACCATTAAACTCCAGCTGCTCTACATTCCCAACTTCCTTCCCCCTCTCTTATCCTCCCCTTGGAGATCAGAAGGTCGAAGAATCTGTTGTCCTCATCTGCATCTCTAACAATGTTATATATACAATGTTAACATGTGTATATATGTGTATGAATGCGGACAAACAAGATCTAGAGTTAGTGGCATCCTGGTCTGGGATAAGAAATAGCTCAGGAATGAAGGCTCTATAGCATAAGCGTGCGAGTGGAGCGGTGGGATGGCTCAAGCCAATCAGTACAGTACAGAATAGCGAGATGATGGATCCCAAACATCTAAAGTTATGGTAAGTACATAACTAAAAGTTCTATCCTTAAGGCAGCTCCTAGTCTTCTCTGCATACCTTTACCAGGCATTACAAGTTGGATTTTGCTAGGGCCATTTTTCATGGCTTCCTAGAAGGCTCTGCTGGCCCTTCCTCCTCCCTGTCTTCATGAGCTTTTGCACTCTCCCTCATGCTAAGACTACTGCAACAGTGAAATGGAAAGACATAGTACAATTGTGTAAAATCTTACCATAATATTAGATGCCCTTCCATTTCACTGTTGCAGTATTCACTACCTGGACTTTTGTCCGTCTGGATGTGTATGTTACTCTCCAGTATCCTCGGGCTGGCATCCCTCCTGGGGCTCTCAGTTCTGAGGATGATACGTCTGGATGTTACCTTTATGCCCTACCGCCTAGCTTGGAGAGCAATATGTGTGACGTACTGCATATCATTAACAACCTAAAGACTTGTACTGGCTAGATGTCAGGCCACCCTTAGCAAGGGTTCCCTCATGTTAAGAATACTGCAACAGTGAAGAAAGGGACATCTACTGTTATGGCAAGATTTTACACAACTGTACTTTATCTCTTTGCTCTGCATGTTGCAGCAAAGCAAGGCAAAGCTGTGGAGGATGTGTTTTCCATTCCTTGTCACCTGAGAATCAAACTTCATATTGTTTTATGATGGGCATAAAGTTTCTGGCAGTATATGTAAATGTTTCAGTGCTGGTTAACAGATATTTCTCATAGCTGAAGAATAACTGATGTCTTTCTAGTCCTATGTTGCAGTATTCGTAGTGTGGGGTTTCCCGCCTCAAGCAACCCGAATGTCAGCTCCTGTACAAAAGCTTAAGCCTGGTTGCTTTAGGTGTGTGGGACGTCACACATAGGGCCGTAAACCAGGGACATTAAATGTGATGTCTGCACGCACAGACCTCAGAACTTATCAGCTGCAGACATCGTCACATTGATCGCTTCGCTCCTAAACTCAAAGACTTCTAAAAAAGCTAAGTACCTCTTTGGGGAAAATTCTCCATTCTGTTTGCTTGAGCTTGGTTTGCTGTACTTATCATTAGGCAATGTCAGCTAAGAAGGGCAAATGCCATTGTTGGCATCAGATACCACATAAAGATACGCACGACCGTTGCTTCCTTTGTATAGAAAAGGAACACAATCATACTGTTTGTTCCATTTGCCAATCTTTTGTCCCGAAGACCCTTTGTAGCCATCTGGCTGCCCTAAAATTATAGAGAACCAGTGTCTCAAAAAGCTTGCACTTAGGATGGATCCCGATTTGGCCGTTACAACTGAACAACCACAGAAAAAGGCCAAAGTTTCCAGGCCTACCTCCGTTGCCTCTCCACCATCGGATGTCCCACCAGCTTCCGTTCTAGGGGTTGAGGGATGTCCGATTGAACTGACTTCTTTGACTGCTCCCACCAAGGAAGCCACTTCAGAAATAATGTCTGGCACATCCACAGAGATAGCACAGACGTTGGTCCCTACCGATGTCAAGGGGGAGCCAGAATCAGTCGAACGACCTATGGAGACGCCATTTCCTGAGGCTCAGGCCTCAGAGCCTAGGCCTTCTCCCAGACCTACATTTACTAAGTGAAAACAAAAAGCTAACTTAACTCCTACGTCTGACGGAGTTGCAGACTGGCAGTCATTCATTAACTCTTTGATGCAGGCTTTTATGGCTCTCAGACCCACAGCCTCTTCTCCCTCCACTATCCCAGTGCTTCGTCTGCCACTTCTGTCCTCTTGCAGACTACCCAAGAAGGAGAGGAGAAACTGGAACCCTACTACTCTTCTTCTGAAGAGTCCATTTGTTATGCTTCTCGGATTGCTTCTCCTTTGGAATACTATTCCCCAGATGAGGAATCCATTGAAGGGGGCTCCCCACCAGCAAGACATTACCTTTGGTGAAACTATAACTAAGATGAAAGAGTACTTCAAATGGGACACTACCCAGATGACTGTGACACCCAGAGGAGGTATTTTGAACTCCTTCAAGTGGAATCACCCTCCCCATCAGCCATCCCACCTGTCTTGCCTGCCTATTTGGATGCTTTCACGTGTGCATCCAAGAATCCTGACTCAAACCCACCTACACCTAAAAGACCAGACAGGTTTTATAAGATACTTGATGAGCAAAAATTTTTAATTAAACTTCCCGGCAGATCCTGCAGTTATTTCTGTCTCTTCTGACTAGCAGTCTAGACTGATTCCCTCTGCATATCTTCTGCCAACTGAATAAGACAGCAAAAGCATGGACAGGATTGGGAAAAAAGTGTACACCTCCTTCACTCTGGCTTTCTGTGCTATCACTTACCAGACACACATGGTAAAATACGCCCTGGAACTTGTTTCACAAGCCTCCAATCTCCTGGCTGCCATACCTGACTACCCTACTAAGTCTGACATAGCATCTAAACTGTCTGGCTTCCCAGGTAGCCACACATTCTGTTAGGTGCAGTTATGATGCAGCAGAGGACTCTGCTAGGTCGGCAGCCCCAGCTTCTGTTCTCTGCAGATATGCTTGGCTTCACCTACAACCACTCTTTGAGGACTTCAAAACTAAAGTTATGGACGCCCCATTAGACCATAACCTTTTGTTTGGTAAACAATCTGCAGAACTGCCTAAAAACCTGCAAGAGAAAAGTAAGGAGCTGCAGGACATCAGGCATTTACTGGTGTCCCCTATACTGAAGTATTACAGGAATTACCCTGCAAAAACCTAATTTCTCAGGAAAACTCCTTTCTCTGGCACCCTCTCCTCTACCAGGCACAGGAGAGGAACCAGAAGGCAAGCCTACTCCAGACCTGTTACATGTCAACCGACTCCTCGAAAGCCATTTCAAGATAGAAATGCACCCAACAATGCATGACTGCCTTACCCATCTGCCTTTGTCAGCCCACCTACCCCACTGTCTACCCTTTTGGAAAACCATCACATCAGACCAATGAGTACTGACCATCATTTAAAAGGGTTACTTCCTTTCTTTGAGGGAAAACCCCACCCTAAGACCCATTCCCTTTCCACCCAAAAATCAAATCCACCTCCTGCCTCACATTCTTCTAGACCTCCAAAAGCTAGGAACAATAGAACCTGTTCCAGGAGGGAAAAGGGTTTTACTCAAGACACTTTCTGGTCCCCAAAAGGGATGGGCCTTGAAGACCCTATACTGGATCTATCCTTCCTACACCAATTCCTAAAAGTTCCATCACTCAAAATGCTATACCCTCCAACAGAAAATACTTAGATTTCACTGGACTCTGCTCTCATTTTCAGTTTACAGGCTTGCCCTTTGGTTTTGTCTGCTGCACCCAGGGTATTCACAAAATGCCTAGCCCAAGCCATTGCTTACTGCAGGGCCCAAGGTGTCCAAATCTATCCCTACCTAGATGACATTCTCCTTCTAGCAGAGACAGAAAACCTCCTCCAAAATCATCTCAGGTTCACCACTACCCTTATTCAAAGCCTGGGCTTCACCCTC
Organism: Protopterus annectens; assembly: GCF_019279795.1. NCBI lineage: Eukaryota > Metazoa > Chordata > Ceratodontiformes > Protopteridae > Protopterus > Protopterus annectens. Next base: position 69,753,721 of record NC_056728.1, read on the forward strand.
AACTTAAACAAATCCTCCTTCCTCCCACAGCAAGGCAAAATCTTTCTGGGCTGCTGGATCAGGACAGACCTGATGCAGGCTTTTCTTCTCCAGGAAAAGGTCCACTCCCTCTCCACTCACTTTCAAAACCTTTTACTAGCACCCCAGATTTCTGCAAGGCAATTCCTGCACCTCCTGGGGCTAATGGCAACCACCATTCCTGTGCTTCCCTTAGCAAGAATGCACATGCGGAAGTTTCAGTGGTACCTAAAAAACATGTGGTCACAACACCAACACTCTTTGGAGAAACAAATTCCAATACTGCCCTGCCTCAAAGCAGAACTAAAGTGGTGGATTCAGTGAATCCTTCACAACCCGAGATTACCACTCCAAATCCCTTCCCCAACCAAATTTATGCACACAGATGCATCAGACCTAGGGTGGGAGCCACCTGCAAAGTTTTCAGGGTTCAGGAGGCATGGAATCCTACCCTTCAAAAGAAGCATATCATTGTCAGGGAAATGACTGCAGTTCTGGCCCTCGAGGCTTTTCTTCCTACCCTCCACATGGGTCCCCTTCAAATATTCACGGACAACACCACAGTTATGCGGTATCTCAACAAAAAAGGAGGGATCAAAGCTTACCTCCTTTGCAGAATAACTCTACAAATTTGGAACCTCGTCTCCAGGAACAACTTGTCCTTGCAGGCCTCATACATCCCCTCACACGACAACAAACAAGCAGATATTCTCAGCAGAACATCCTCTCTACACCACGAGTGGATTTTGAACAGAGACACCTTTCTAGACATTGTCCACCGGTGGGCACTCCTCAAGTGGAACTGTTTGCCTCCGCTCACAGCAGGCAATTCCACAATTTCTGCACCAAGGATCACTCCCCACTTGCCTGGAGAGTATATGCCTTCAGCATTCAATGGAAGGGGACTGTTTCTGTATGCTTTCCCACCCTTCCCTCTAATCCAAAAGGTCCTACTGAAAATGAGGAAGGGCAAACCAGAAATCTTGCTGATAACCCCCCCTACTGGCCAATGCAACACTGGTTCCCCCTAATTCTCTCATTAGCCAAGGGCAATCACCGCAAGTTACCCCACAAGCCGGACCTTCTCACACAACAAAAGGGAACCCTAATCCATCCTCACCTACATATATTAACACTAACACTCTGGGTGATGAACTTCTAATCCCTTTTAGACACCACTACTCAGAGGATGTGCTTACAGTCCTGAAGGAGGCCAGGAAACCTGCTACTAGAAAATCATATTTATCCAAATGGGAGAGATTCTCCAAATGGTGTCTACATAAGGACAGGGACCCCAGCCACACAGACCTTTCTGTAGTCCTTCCTTATGTTTGTGAACTCATTAAGGATGGCCTTTCTTACTCTTCAGTGAAAGTCCATCTTTCAGCTTGCCTGCCTCTAGACCACTCTTTGCTATCCAGGCTAGATGTAAAGGTTTTCCTGAGTGGGGTCTTACACATCAGACCACCTAGAAAACCCATACTACCACCCTGGGACCTTAACTTTGTCCTAGAAGAACTAACACCAGCCCCTTTTGAGCCAGCTAGCACTGCCACTTTTCAGTTGTGTACGTGGAAGACTGTACTGTTGGTGCCCATAACTTCTGCCAGGAGAGCGTCAGAGTTACAGGCTGTCATGGCCAGCCTCCCCCACACAACCTTCCACAAGGACAGGGTGACCTTATGCACTAACCCTTCCTTCATCCCCAAAGTGGTCAACGAACTGTCCTTAAATCAGTCTGTTCACTTACCTACCTTCTTCCCCACCCCAACTAACAATAGTGAGAGGATTCTCTATTCCCTGGATGTACACAGACAACTAAGATTCTATCTAGACAAAACTAAGTCCTTCAGAAAATCTAACTAACTATGTCTCCTTCCATCCCAGGGCTATGAGCAAGGCAGTCTTCAAGCCAACTGTTTCTTGTTGGATCAGAAAATCCATTTCCTTCTGCTGCTCACACCATGGCAAGCCCTTACACCATGGAGTGCGAGTTCATTCCACCAGAGGCATGGCTACTTCCAAAGCCTTTCTCAAAGGGCTGGGTACAGCTTCCATTATGAAAGCAGCCACCTGGTCCACTACTCACACCTTCACCAAACACTACAAAGCTGGGCCAAGTCTCCAGAGCCAGGGCAGGTTTTGCTAGAGCAATCCTGCAGGGGTTTCTGGAATCTTCCACTTCTATCTCCACCCTTCCCCTCTAATTAAGCTGTGGTACTCTCCCACACTAAGAATACTGCAACATAGGAATAGAAGAACATAGAATCGTTGTGTAAAATCTTACCATAACCATAGATGTCCTTCTCTTCCATGTTGCAGTATTCCTTCCCTCCTTCCATCCCGCTGGATTAAGTTTGGACTATGCACACTCCTCTTAGGCACTATAAAGCTCTACCCTTCACCAAGAGCAACTAGTCAGCATATGACATTTGACGCTTCTGGCTAAGATCACTTATTAATCTCTTTGGGACTGTCTGTCTGGCCTTCAAGTTCTGAGGTCTGTGTGTGCGGACGTCACATTTAAGGTCCCTGGTTTATGGCCCTACATGTGACACCCCACGCACCTACAGCAACCAGGCATAAGATTTTGTATAGGAGCCGATGTTCGAGTCGCTTAAGGCGAGAAATCCCACACTAAGAATACTGCACTATGGAAGAGAAGGCACTCTGTGGTTATGGTAACATTTTAAACATCTATTCTTTTCCACCTGAGGTCTTTGTTTCTTATGCAGACCATTGCATTCTGATGACAGATTTTATGCTATGGGACATCAGAAAGGGCTAAGACAGTCAAATAACCTTCCACTATGATGGGATATGCAATAAACTGGAAGTCTTTCTTCATTTGGGCGGGGTAGTACTGTGTGCTTTTGCACTGCCTCAACTGACGGCTTGCAGATATCCTGACTATTTCGGGAGCCTGTATCGTTTATGCCTTTAGCAGTGCTGTGGTTAAGGTAAATATTTTAATATTTCTTATGATTGTGACCCTACATCAACTTTCTCTGAAAAAATCCTTCCCTCTCTTTGGATTTACGAGGTTTGACTATTCTCCACTTTATAGTGCTGGTACAGTATAGGTTCATAGGTTCATAATAAGCCTAGCCCATAGTTATGTGGCTCTGTGCCTCTGTCAAGCAGTGACACTGAAGTAATCCATCTCCCATCCATTGGTCAAGATTCCTCTTGAACAAGGATTTTGTTCCACAGCATAGGGAGTCTCTGGGTGATGAATCTGTCCCTCCAGCACGTTCTATTTATAACCGTGTCAGTGGTTCTGAGGGATCTAGATTTTTGAGGTGAAGCATATTCATCAAATCTGGGTTTGACATGGCCTTATATGTTATGAGACTGAATAGAGCTGGAGTTCTTGGGGCCTTTCAAGCTGCAGCAGGTGTCTGGTCAGATACATTAATCATAGGTCTAATGTTGATCTAGATGTGAATCCCTTCATGATCAGGTGGGCGATATAGAAGGTTTTCCTAACTACTTTAGCAACATGAGTGCGGCTACTGTCAACTTGGGTCCCCAGATCCCTGATGACTTTTCTGTGCTCAGTGGATTGCCACCTATATGGTAGCTAGGGTAACCTTGTTTTTCCCAAAGGGTATGACTATGCATTTTTTAACTTCAGGCCATGGCTCTGGCACCAGTTATCCGTTTCTGTGAGGCCCTTCTGGAGGATATCTGTGTCAGATGTGCAAACTTTGTCAGCTAACCCTCCTGTGTTTCAGAAAGTAGATGGACAGGCTTTGAGTCTGACATGGCTCCAGCAACTCTGACCCTGTGGGTTCTGAGCCAGTTTGCAACCCATCTTGTGATGTATGGGTTTACATTCAAGCTGATGAGTTTTGTAGGCTGTATGGACTGCCTTTCCCTCATCAATGGCCTTGGTGACTGTCTCGAAAAAGTCAACCAAGTTTAAGAGGCAGGATCTGCCTTTGACAAAGCCAAACTGGGTTGGATCCAAAGTCTGCAAGTTCCCTATGTCTTTATTTATGAGTTCCATTATGATCCTCTCCATGGCTTTGCAGATAAGGCTTGTCAAGCTAATGAGGGTCTGTGGTGAAGTGGGACCACAATCCTGAGGTGAGGCTAAGATTAAACAGCTGTCCTAACTGTGGGTTTAATTCCTCGTTGAGTTCATGGGGACACCATCCGGTCCCATGGATGCTGTTTTTTGCCTTAGTGAGGGCAGTTCTCACCTGGGCGTTGGAGATGTTTGGGGGGCTACAATCCTCTGGAATAGATATCTCATCAGCCAGTATGTTAGCAATGTGTGTAGGTTCAGTAATTTTCACATCATTTTGAACTAATTCTGAGCATATCTGGGAGTTTCCTCCTAGGTTTCTAACATAGCTAAAGAAGGCCTTATGATTGTCTTTAGAGTCCTTGGCGATTTTTCTCTCAAAATTTGCCTTGGATGATTTTATGAGAGCTCTTAGTTTTTTACTTATAATGATCAAAGGTGTCTTACCTTTCAAGGATTTTGCTCTATCTTGTAGTAGCTTCCTCCTTTTGTTGTAGAGCTTGTTTATGGCTGGGGTCCACCAGACTGGATGCTTGCCTTTGGTACTGAGAGTCTTAGTTTTGTTTGGGATTGCCTGATCCATGCAGTCCTGTAGGTGCTGGTAGAAGGCATTTGTAAGTGATTCAGCGGTTTGAGTAATGTTTACCACTGGCTCAGGGGCCTTAAAGGAGACCACACTAGTTTTTAGAAGTGGAAAGTTTTTCACTGTGGTCTTTTTGTTTCAGGTGGGGCGGGATGAGGACCTCCAGCGAGATTAGTTTATGATCTGATCTCACCAGTGAGGGGTATACTTCGGTGTTGAACATTTTGATCCCATGTTCGTGATGATAAGATCAAGTATGTTTTCTCCTCTTGTGGGGATGGTGACTAGTTGTTCCATGGCATTTGAGTTTATGAACTCCAGGAATCTTTGGGTTAGAGTGTTCGGGCTTGAGTAGTGTTCCCAGTCTATATTAGGGTAGTTGAAGTCACCTAGTATGATGGTGTTTGGAGATACATTTATCCCTCCAATGTTTTCAGGAAGGCCATGTGAGGTTCCTGAGTTTGAGAGGGTGGCCTGTAACATGCTACAAATTGCAGAGCAGTCTTGCCTATGGTTAATTGCACCTGGATGGTCTCCGATGCATCGGAGGTGTGGGTGTCCTTTATGAATATGGACACCCCTCCTTTCTTGGTGTTGTCCGGATTTTGGGGCGGGCATGATATGAGGTGAAACCTGTTAGTGCTGGGGTTCTCTCAGGAGCCTTGAACCAGGTTTCTGTCACAGCACAGACATTGATGTTCTCCATATTGAGAAGGGCCTCGCATCTTGAGATTGATACTTCTGGCATTGAGCAGCATTACCCTTAGTTTTTTTCCTTTTGGTGTTCTAGGGTGGTAGGTTTAGAATTTGAGCCTTGCCTAAAAAAGGCACTATGGGGGTGGCAAGAGCCTTTGCCAATATCCGGAAGCCCATGGGTGACAGGTGCAAGCCAGCGTGGCTTGTCCAGCATGTCATCCCAGGCAGACAGACATTGGATCCCCTTTGAATGACACCAGAATTTAAGCCAATTATTAAAGCTGATCATCTTATCACTGTATTGTGGCATCATTCTAGGTGAAGGTACGATACTGCTCAAGGTCAGGGTCATACCTGCCTGGGCTACATAATCAGAGAGCTCCTCGATGTCCCTTTTCATGTAGTCCAAGGAGGTACGTCTCAGGTCGTTGACATTGCACTCTGTTTCTTGGAAATGCATTTTCTGGTGATAATTTTCTTTGCCTACAGGGTCCATGAACTGCAAACCATCATGTGTGGAAACCTTATCTGACCTGTCAAAGAATCAAATATTTCTTAAGATTGCCATGTTTCCTGATAAAATGATTTTGGAACTCTTCTCTAACCTATTCCATTCATCTTTCTTTTGCTTTTTAGGGTGCAGAAAGCAGGGCTTGAAGAGAAAGTCTGTGTGCACCACTAGCTCAGGCTTAACCTGAAATGGGTGTATTACTTAAGAAAGCAATACAGCTGTTTGTTTGCTAATATGTGAGGAGAGAAGGTTGTGTAGATGCTAAACACTATATTTTGCTGTCAGGCAGCTATCCAGCTGTTTGGAAAATAGTGACTCCATAAAGGACATGTTTGCTTTCATTATTTGATTTAGTGATCTGATGGACATTTATGCCAGGGTTGCTTGGTCTTTGATGCATGCATTCACCAAAAATTGTTGTATTAACTATGACTCCACGTGTGATCTTCCTTTGGTACACTTGTATGTCATGGCTTAACCTTGTAAATCTTGGTCCATCAGCTATCTTCTCTCTCCTTCTACCCTGATGGTTTACTGCTTAGTTTTTCCTCAGTTGTTTTGGCCCGTGCTGGGACCCTGATACTGGATTTAACAGATGCATGCTTACAGTATCAGTTGATACTACTGTAGTACACCCCATGATTGGTCCCACATATCCTTTCACCTTTCCATCCTGTGCATGGCAGCCCCTCCATCCACCCTCTACATTTGGAGTTCCTTGTCAGTTAAGCAGGCATATTACTTGTTAGTAGTATAGGTGTGATATCTTTATTATTACTTCATGATTTAGCTTGCATGTTTCTTCAAATGTGATAAATATTAAGTTGTTTCTTTTGATTGCCATTATTAAATTTGTACTTTTAATCTGTTTTCCTGCTTTTTTTCATTAGGTAAATTCACAATTACTTGAAGAATTTAATCAAAAATTGAATAGAGCAAAAGAAGAATCTTCTCAGCTTACAGCAAATGAATGCTTCAAGACAAAAGAAGCAGAGCTTGCAGCTCTGAGAAAAGAGTTACAGAACTGCATGGAAGGCCAGCTGTTGCTGCAGCGAGAGGAACTACTGGAGAGGACAAGGCAGGAGAAGATGTCCTTGAAGGAGGAATTTGCACTTCGTGAAGCTGGATTAAACCATTTCCATAAAGAGCAGGCAGCCCAGATCTTACAGCTGGAGATGGAACTAAATGTTGAGCGGAAGCAGCTGAAGCAGCTGGAGGAAAGCTTGGAGAGTGAGCAGAACCCTCAGCTTGTTGTGCTGCATAAGAAGATTCAGGCGCAGTATGATGAGAAGCTTGCTTCTGCAAAGGCATTTATGGCAGAGGAGATGAAAAAGTTCAGCAAGTGTCAGCAGGAGGAATCTGCTGCCAGTGTTTTGGAGGCACAAAATAGGTAGGAACTTCTCATTTATCTACAAAAGCTGATTTGGATGTTTGCGTTTTCAGAATAGTTTGAATACATTGTGCCTTGTGCATGTGTGCCCTGTGAGGACTTGGCACCCCACACCATTCAGGGTTAGTTTCACTGTCTTGCACCCATTTAGTGCAAAGATATGTTAAAGTTCTCTCAAATATGAATTAGGTTAAGTGGGTGGCAGTTGTAGCAATGCACCAGAGACTGCTGGGGGCCAAGTTTCCCTTGTACCTAGATAACTGTCTGTTTCCTCAACGCTAGACCAAGTTGACCAATCAGTCTGTCATCAGTGTGTCCAACTTACAGTGCAATATTCCACAAATAACTTCCAATCTTGTGTATAATTTTTTTGGGAGTGTGGCTTGTTTACCCAAGCATACAAAACCATTTTGCTGGAAAAGAAAGTCTGAATCCTCCCCTGTGCCAACACAAGGATGGCGTAGCATAGCAAGTCATCAGAATTCTAGAATACATGGTGGCAGCCACCACACATGCTTAGAAATAAAATTCCAGTGTACGGTGCTTTGAGTGGTATGAGGAACATATGTTGCATCAAATTTCCAATACAGAATCCTGTAAGAAATGCTTTGCCTGTGTGCCTGCATTCCCCTAGCTTGACCAAAAGGAACTCTTTCCAAACTTCTGTTCCAATGTCTTTTGTCACCACCAGTGTATCTGCCCTAGGGTTAGAGGAGAAGTTCAGGGTCAAGGTTTCCTTAAATTTTCTGTCCTGATAAGATTTACAGATGCACGTTACTGTGCTGGAGTTTCCTGCAATGTTTCTGTCCTTTCAGGTGTTTCTGGGTCACCTTGTTTAAGGCCCTGTACCCATTCATGCAGACACCATACCAGTAGTATTCTGGTGCATTTTTATTTTACATTTATTTAAGGGGGTGGTACACTAATCACTGGTCATTTGCTTGTACTGTCCGAGTAGTACAGTCAGAAGACAAACTGGGGAGGATGCCTATTCTTTTCTCTTATGCTGGGAACCTGTCAGGATATTGGGATTGGGTAATTGGCTACAAATTGTTCATGGTAATAATAGACATCCCTATGGAGACTTAGTGTAGCAAACAGGCTGTGATTGATCAGGGACCTGCTCCTTCTCAAGTTGCTTGTCTAGAGAGCAGTCATCCAGGTGTTCAGGAGGTGGGGTCAGCTGATCATAGACCTTTATATGTTGTGCTGAAATGCAAAATACCTTCTTCCTCATTTCAGCAAAGTCAGCAGGAGGGAAGGATACAGTGGTAGAGAATTGCCCCTGGGGTCTGCCTTGCACAGGCCAACTCCTGTCATGCTGAAGACGCTCAAAAGACCAGACTAAGATTCAGCCTTATTGTAGTGGCACAGTGTTGGCCCGGAGAAGTAAAGTTTCCTTGTTGGCACCACACACAGAGGGATGCCTCATACTGTTGATATGTGAAGGCCTGATCATCGACCTGTTAAGACACCTCATTCCAGCCATCATCGCTATCAAACTCTTGGTGTGGCTTCTCCAGTTTTCAGCTTCAAATAACTCCAGCTTTACACATAATGTCAGAGTTCTTGATGTCTTTGCAGAAGCCCTCTATCAGAAACACTAAAGTAAAATAGAAACATTTATCAAGTGGGGTTTACATAGATTAATAGACACTAACGCAGCCTTCATTGTCTTGAATATTTGAAATGTTCACCTCTCTGTCATCTTAAAATTGACATGTGATCATGTCCTTTCTTTTTTGCCACTGTTTATTTTTTCTTACTAATCCTCTTTCAGAATTTACTGAAACAGTTTTCTGTGTGAAGTTAACACTTACTAAGTTTTTTAAGGCTACCTATGTTTAATTTTTTTATCTTCGAAGTTACCAAATGTGAATTTATTCTCAATGGAATATCTTCAGCCAGTAACTAAACACTTTCTCGAACACTTGAAGGCTGCATATGCCTTCCTTACAGAAAATATGAAATCCAAACTTTTCTGATTTTCTTTGGAGATCCAACACAGTGTTGGAGGACTGTAAACTTTAAGTTTAAGGATATTCTGACATCTAAGAGATGAAAAGTTTTAGAAGCTTACTTTTTAACTCTGAGCTTTGAAAGAGCTTAGTGACTCTGAAAAGGTAGTGGTGGCACAGATATTGGTGGAAAAACATCAGGAAAAGAAGAAATTATCTTCATGTTTCACAAAGCTCTTGAGGTACCTAAACATGAATTCCTAAAAAAAGCAGGAACAGAAATCTAAATGGAGGGAATTGTAGGTTCATAAGTAGTTACTGCATTCCAGGAGACCACTGCGGAGTCTGTTTAAATTTCCCAGCTACCCCCAGAGCACTGCACATAGTAAATGGCTTGCTCAAAGTCGCACAGTAAACAAATTGAGGCTGCGGGACTAAAGTCTCAAGAAACTTGTGGGGAAAACCCCCTATGGCACAGAGTGAAGACTTGAATGCATTCCAGGTGACTAGTGTTTTACTGGCACAGATTCTTGGAGGGGGGCAGGAAGGAATGGAGTTAACTGGTTGCTGCCATCTTGGGTGAAGGGAAACAGTTCTGTCTTGCCACTTGTGTGAAACCTGGTAGGAGCACTGGGTAGTGCAGTCATGAGGCCCAAGCTTGGCAAACACATGTTGCCATAAGCAGTGCTACTGTATTACATGTAGCATTGGAGGATATGTGAGGTGACATGCATGTTTCATTGAGCTGATGGGTAGTATTGTGAAGCTGAAGGCAGCCCAGATCTTATAGCTGGAGAAGGAGCTAAATGATGAGCGGAAGCAGCTGGAGGTAAAGCTTGAAGAGGAAACAGAACCCTCAGCTTGTCCTGCTTTGTAAGAAGGTTAATCTTTATTGCATTATCACTTGTGACATAGACAAACTTGCATTTATATAAAATTAATCAAACTGTATTAACAAGTTTATATTTACAAGTACTATATAACACATATTATAGGTTCATAGGTTTATACTAGGCTATCTGCCCTAAGGCATTTATAAGCCTAGCCCAAAGTTTTGTGGCTTACGCCACCCCTTATATGAAAAAAATACTGTACCCATTAGTTTGTTGTGCCTCTGTCCAGCAGTGACACAGAGATGATTCCCGGGGTAAACCTACGATCTCCCATCCACAGGTCAAGATTTCTCTTGAACAGAGCCAGCGAGGTGCTCTGCCTCACATGGACCGGGATTTTATTCCACAGCATAGGGAGTCTCTGAGTGATAAATCTATCCCTCCAGCATGTCCTATTTATATCCATGCTAAGGTTTAAGTCGCTTGCTCTAGTGGTTTTGGTGGATTTAGATTTTTGAGGTGGAGCATGTCCATTAATTCGGGTTGGACATGGTCTTGTATGTCAGGCACATGTCACCTCTGAGCAGACGGTATGCGACTGAATAGAGCTGGAGTTTCTTCAATCTGGCAGCATATGACAGATTTTGGAGTCCCTTTATCCTTTTGGTGAGGAACTTTTGGGGTCTCTCCAATTGCTGCAGATGTCGGGTGAGATACATCCCGAATGGGGCATTGTACTCGATCATTGGTCTGATAAGTGAAGAGTACAGGGGAACAATGACCTCACTAGATTTGGATGTAATCCCTTCATGATCAGGTGGGCAATGTAGAAGGTCTTTCTAACCACTTTAGCAACATGAGTGTCAAAAGAAAGGCCACTGTCAACCTGGGTCCCCAGGTCCCTGATAACCTCTTCTGTGCTTAGTGGATTGCCACCTATATGGTAGCTTGGGGTTACCTTGTTTTTCCCGAAGGGTATGACTATACATTTTTGGTGTTTAACTTCAGGCCATGGCTCTGGCACCAGCTATCTGTTTCCGTGAGTCCCTTCTGAAGGATATCCGTGTCTGATGCACTTTCCACTATGGTGCCCAGTTTGCAGTCGTCTGCAAACTTTGTCAGCCAAAGTCCTCCCATGTTGGCCTGTACTTCTGAGAAGTAGATTCCGAACAATAGGGGGCCAAGGACCGAGCCCTGTGGGACACCACTTGTGACCGGCTTGGAGTCTGACATAGCACCAGCAACTCTAACCCTGTGGGTTCTGTCCTTAAGCCAGTTTGCAACCCATCTTGTGACAGATGGGTTTACATTTAAGCTGGTAAGTTTTTCTACAATACCCGAGTGGGGTATTGTGTCGAAAGCCTTTGCAAGGTCAAGGTAGGCTGTACGGACTGCCTTTCCCTCATCAGAGGCCGTGGTGACTGTTTCGAAGAAGTCGACCAAGTTCAAAAGGCATGATTTGCCCTTGAAGCCAAACTGGGTCGGGTCCAATGTCTGCAAGTCCCCTATATCTTTGTTTATGAGCTCCATTATGATCCTCTCCAATAATATAGAACTATAATCATAATATATATATATATATATATATATATATATATATATATATATATATATATATAGTCATAATATATGACTTATTGTCATATAATCTAAGCAACATTATATATATTATTCAGTGACTGCATTCTCTTAAACCTCATTCTTCTCCAAATCATTTTTCTGCATGAATTGTTCCAAAAAGTTCAATTTTTTTAAATAAGAAACATTTTATTAAATTATTACTTATGACATATGCAATCATACATTTATGTAAATGAAAACAAACCATATTTATATACTTTTAGTTGCAAACATCATCTAGCACTTAATCTATCCAGTCATTGTCAGTCAAACATTACATAGCTCATTTAAATCCTACCTTTTTTTAAACCACATTTCTTCTCCAAAACATAATTCTGCATATAATATTCCCACAGTTCGCTTTTTTTCATTGTAATTTACTCCTACCTTTTTCTAAAGATCCCATTTCCAGTTTTTTTATCCCTGTTACTATGTTCACTACTAGTAGTACATTTGCTATAAAATTTGATTTCCATTGTCTGTAATTGCCTTTTTGGTAGTCAGCATAATTGGGCTCAGCAAGGCTTTACTATATCTAGTCAATTCTGATTCTATATCATAGCTCAAAAATCATTTGTTTAGTTATACCAATTTACATACCCAGTATTTCGGATAGAGTAGTCTGGTTTGTGTGGAATTTTTAAAATCTGCCAGCTCATTACACACTCCAAAAATATGTTCTCAATTAACACTTTCTTACCCATTACATCGCCAGCATTTGCCATCTACAGGAGGAAACTGTGCTACTTGATAGTGACCCAGAGCTTGCCAACATGTCTTAGAAACAGTCTTCACCTTTGATACCTTGGTAGTCGCAACCCATAAGTAACAGGCATAAGAGATTCATTGCAGACAGCACTAGTTTTGAACACATGCAGGAAGTAAGATAAGTTGCTGGGAAGTAACACAAGAAAAACTGTTAGAGCTCACCAAAATGGCCAACAAGCTGTAGAAACATGTAGGGTTATAAATGTTATATTATACATTTCTTTGAGCAGCTGCAGCTTTATTAGTCTTTTGCTATGCTTGGCTCAGGATAAAACTCAATCTTTAAGATGTTAAAACCGCTCTTCTGGCTAGTTCCCAAATCCAGATGTTTTTTGGCAGCAGTACACAGGAGCTCTTGTATGTATTTTGATACAAGACAAAATTCATTCTTGAAGAACGTTTTGAATCTCTATCCAGTTAGTTCTTTGTGAATTATCCTACTGTTCAGAGACCTATTTCTGTAGAAGTTGCCACATGAAGCATGATAGAGGTAGAAAGCAAACACTCTCACCATCAGAAAGTTTCTCCCACTCCACAGAAGGATCTTAGGTTCATAGGTTGGTACTAGGCTATCGACCCTAGGGGCCTATACAAGCCTAGCCATAACAATTTCCTAGCTATTTCTTCCCACACTATTTAATTCCATGGACCCCTGTCTAGCAGGGTGACTGACGTAATCCCCTGGGCGAATTTCCTTTCTCCCATCCAATCGTCAAGGTTCCTTTTGAAGAGGGCCAAAGAGGCGCTCTGCTTGACATGTATGGGCAGAGTCTATTCCAGAGTCTGGGGAGTCTCTGGGTCAGGAACCTATCCTTCCAGTATGTTTTGTTTATTGTGATGACAAGGTTTAGATCCCTGGAACGTGCGGCTCTGAGGGATTGGGGTTTCTATAAGTGTGTGTAGCATGCCAACAGCTCTGGGTTTGACATGGCCTTGTATGTTAAGCAGAGATCGCCTCTGAGTAGACGATATGCGACAGAGTATAGCTAGAGTTTTTTATGGCGGTAGTAGGGCATCTACTTTAGGCCTGTGATTCTTTTAGTGAGGTATTTCTGCGGCCTTTCCAGTTGTTGCAGATGTCTTGAAAGGTACATACCAAAGTAGTCTATTTGCAGCTGCTTAAACCTTAGATTCTTTGCATTGTAACCAGCTGTCCTTTGTTTTTTTGTCTTGAACCCACAATTGTCTACATTTGTCAACCACTGTATAGTTTTGTTACCACTGTTTTTGACAATCTGTTTTACTATGATTGTAAGTGTAAAAGTGTGAACATGTGTAATCTTTTGTGTCTTTGTTCTGGAGCTTTTCTCCCCAGGACTCAATTGAAAATGTGTTCTTCGGGCCCAATGGACAATCCTGGTAAATCAACTATAAATAAATAAATAAAATACCAAACGGGGCATTGTATTCTATAATGGGTCTAATGAGGGATGATTACAGTGGGACAATGACCTCCTTTTTTCTGGATGAAAAGCCCTTAGTGATGAGGTGTGCCACATAGAAGGATTTTCTGACTGTTGTGGCAATGTGGTTCTCGAAGGTGAGACCACTGTCCACTTGTGTCCCTAAGTCTCGTATCACACTTTTTGTGTTTAGTGTACTGCCACCTATGTGGTAATTCACGGATACATGTTTTTTCCCAAAGGGGATGACTATACAGTTTTTGGCAACTGTCAGTGTAGTGCCTAGTATCTGTTAAGCATCCTTAATGTTCCACTATAATTAAAAAAAAAAAACCTTTGCAGGTTACAAGCCTCCATCCATAATTTTATATTTTTTTATTTTACATTTTGTTGACCACATTAGTCCCAGTAGGCCATTCGCTGCTTTTCAAGGGAGACATGAGGTTGATATTCTTACAAAGAGAAATTTGGGGATCTTCCCTTTCTCATTAGTGTAAGTGGGGACCCATTTTGGATGAGCAATTTCTGCTTCTGTTGTAGGTGCAGAGGCGGCCTGGAGAAACGGGGATTTAGATGGAGGGAGCAGTAGATGGAGTGGTGAAAAGAAATGGAAGAGAAAGCAAATAACAGTGGAGAATGTGTGCAAGATTCTGAGGAAATGTTTCAAAGAAATCTGTTTGGAGATAAGTCAGCAAATCATGGATGTATAATTACAACCCTCCAGTTGTGAGGGTTGCAAGATGATTTACTTTAAAATAAATGAATAAGTAAAAATGGTAGTGCAGAGTGTGCCAGAAAATGAAGGAGATGTTTCCTGTGGGGACATTATGGAGAAAATACAGAATGATATGGAAAAAAAAAACATATGCAGAGAAAGTAAAAGAAGGCAAAAGTGGAGTAGCAGAAAAAAAGACAGAAGAAAATGAAAATTAGAAGCACGTGGTAAAGATTCCAAGTAAAGAAGACAAAGAAATGAACAGGTATGGTGTGGGACAATTTAATAGCTGTTTTGAGTGTAAAACACATGAGGTAAGAATATTTATTATTATTAACAGAGGCATTTTGTGACATTATGTTAAAGACTGTTGTATTAATGGAAAATTTTCATGGAGAATGAGAAAAAGGACTGCAACCTGTGGAATCTTTGTGATAAAAGTATTTAATAGAGAAACAAAGAAAATTCATGTGCAATTTCGAACAGAGGTAGAAAGAGACTTTGAAAGAACATTTGAAAACTTTATGTAAAGAAGAACTGGACATTGCAAAATATTTGACAAAAGGGTTTTATGGACTGGTGGCTGGGATTGTAATATTGTGACAAAATTAGGAAGAGGAAAACACACACACACACACCAAGTGTGATAAATCTGGAGGGGGGGAATAGGGGCATCATTTTGGGTTGTCCCAGTATTTTACATGTTTTTTTGGAAAAGGACATTTGATGAGTAACTGTGACCAAAAGAAAATGTTATATTTGTGGGGAAATGGGCCATGATGCAAAAAGCTGTTAAGTGAAGTGTTATAAATGTAACAAAACTGGATATTTATGGATGCATTCCTAAATGAAAATAAGAGTAAGGAAAAAATAAACAGAGAAGAAATTTTAGACATAGTAGAAGAAAATTAGATGAGAAAAAATAGAGGACATAGAAGGTTCTGAAATTAGCGATGAAGACATAAATTGGGAAGGTGGTAAAAGAAAAAAAAAGAATTCTATTTGTAAAAGGGTAAAAGACAGAAAAAGAAATTTTAAAGGAATAAATACAAAATAAAAAAGAGCAAATGTATACAGCTAATGATTTCAGGTTGGTATATTAGCCGAGTTGTTTGACTCGGACACCAGGTATAGTGTTTGATTCTCAACTTTGGGGGTGAAATTGGCTAGGCTTAGACTGGCCTGTTAAGAAAGCTGTCTTAGTAACTAGCTATGAACTTACGAAACCATGACTCTAAGGAAAAGGAAAATGAAAAATTTAGAGTGCTTTCTGGAAATGTGAATAGTGTTAAAGTATATGGTAAGAAAAATAGGGACTTTGGAGTGGTGTAATTACTTCAGAAGTCACAGGTTTTTAACAAATGAAGGAAAGATAAACCTGCAATTTGGGAAATGAGAGATGTTATGGAATAGCTAAGATCTTGGATGCAACTTTAGCACAAATGAGAAGATTAACCATTGTAGATTTAAAATGGAAAGAACTACTATACAGAATTATAGCATTATATGCTTATAGTAATTGTAAAGAAAGAAAATTTTTTTCATCAGATTTTAGACTAAGTGGTAAATATAAATATTATAACAGGAGACTTTAATTGTGATTTAAAATGCAATTATACAAAGAAAGGAAATGATATAAGAAAAAATGTTGGAAGTCATAAGATCTAGTAAGTAAAAACTGTGGGACAAAGATTCATGGACTTACAAAGGGGTTATGTATAGAACTGAAATGGATTATTTTATAGTATCAGAAGATTTAATTATAGGAGAATGAGAGGTAGTTGAAACAGGATTTTCTGATCATCTTGCAATATGGCTAGAGATAAAGGAATATATAAAAAAACAGGCAAAGGAATAAAAAGGATAAATGAGAAAGCATGGAATGAAGAAGGAATGAGATTAATAATATAAGCTTTCCATAACTGTATTACTATGAGAACATTTTATAAAAGCTGGTCTGACTGGTGGATGATTAAGGAAAAATAAAAATATTTTACAGTGCCAATATGATGTGAAGAAAGAAAAACAAAACTGTATAATGATGCATTGGAAGAATTGGAACATAATGATAGAAAGTACTTAGAGAAAATGAATTATAAATCAAGAAGAAATGCAGGAACTGTTACATAAGCAAAGATATTTTTACAGGGAAAAAGAGAAGTATCATATTACTTCATATTAGTAAAGGAAGATGGTGGTGTAATGAAAGAAATAAAATGTATGAGGAGAAATGTAAAGAACTCCGGCAAAGATTATGAATAATGTACTACAATATATACCAGAAATATTTAAAAAAGAAGGTAGTGAAAAGACATGGAAAGTATTAAAAGTTAACAGAAAAAGAGAATAAAGAGGTGGAAAAGGAGATTTCTTTAAATGAGCTATATAAAGTATTAGGACAAGAATGTTCTTCCTGTTTCACTGTTGCAGTCATCACACTTGGGTTATACTGCCAGGGTAGCCCTCAGTCAGCCCGAATACCAGAGGCTTAGTATTTCTGCATCGGTTGCTGTTGCTCCAGGACTGATATCAGGCCATCAGGGGTATAAAAACAGGCAGCCAATGCCATTACATCAGTCTTTCTTGCTGAGGAGCCCAAAGCAGAAGCTGTTCGCACTAGTGCTGGTCGGCCGCTACCTGAGTTTTTCGTTTCCGAAATTGAAGTTGAAGTCTTCTAAAAGCTAAGTACCCCGTTGGGGATCTTTTTTTCTTGCTCAAACCAATGTCAGTTACTCTGTTAAAGGCAAGTGTGCCGAGGCGCTAGAGAATTTTTTGCTGTTGTATTATACGTGGATATATATCACGAATTTTAAGCTACTGGTGTGTAATTTTAGAATAAATCCGAGTTTTTCTTCTGGATTGGATTCACTTTTGTTGTGAAATATTCGTTTTCTTAGTTTCTTCTGTGGTTATATATACAATGTCAGAAAAAGTTAACAATTGTCTTGCCTGTGGAAAGCAAATACCACACCGAGATTTCCATTCTTACTGCGTCACCTGTTTAAGCCCAGACCACAACATCCCTCGTTGCCGGTTTTGTGCTTTGTTCAACTCCCAAACTATTTGTCGTTGGGCCGTTATTGTAGCTAAATACTTTCGCTCTCTATCTCCGTATTCCGAAATGGTTTCAGTAAGCCATCCGACTACCAAGCTTCCAAAAAAAAAAGTAAGGATAAAGGCAGAGACGGACCACACAGGTCCAAAACGGCAGACGAAGCTTCCGTTAAGCTAATCGCCAGTTCGCTGGCACTCAATGAGACGCTTTCGTAGCCATTGATGCCCACATCGATGGATTTGCAGGCCGCTACCGAGACCCGTTTGGAGTCCGTTGTGCTGCGAGACTCTTCTTTGACTATGGAATCTGCGGATGTCTCTACCTTGGATGGATCCGGAGCTGCTGTGCAGGCACCGGCTTCTGAGGAAGTAGTTCTCACTACCGATATTCAACACAAACTGACGACTTCTTTTGCTTCTTCATTTCTTTCTAAAACTACTGAGTTTCTAAGGCCCAGAGTACGAGCTATGCCTAGAAAACCGACAACCCAAACTCACTCGCCTGCTTCCTTGCCACAATCGCAGATGCTTAAAATGGCAGAAGGCCTTATCATGCTGATTAGGGGCAGCCAGCCTTCTCCTGCTAAAAGAAAAAGGAGACTTACCCCAGCACCTTTATCTGACCAAGAGTCCGACGACTCTGAGGTTTCTGATTATGAAGGCATGCCCTTATCTGCTTATGATGATTCAGATGCAGAGGAGTCCATTCCTTTTGCCTCTCCTCCAGAGGATTTTTCTTTTGGTGAAACCCTGCATACTTTGAGAGCACTTCCATTGGGAATGCCAGTATTGCCCTCAGTCCAAAAAGAGACTCAAGGAATTTTTAGATTCACCTCTGCACAGGCCCTTAGCTATACCCCCTTTCCTGGATGGTTGTGGATGATGTTTTTATGGAGTCCAGTCTAACCCCGGATACTTTACTTCCTGCTCCCAGGAAACCTGACTGGTATTAGAGTCCATGACTCGCACAAATTTCTTTTCAAGAATCCTACTGCTGACCCAGAGGTCATCTCCCAAGAGTCTGAAAGAATAAAAGCAACTACAGCTAAGAATCACACCCTCGCGGACAGGGATTCTTGAGCCTTAGACAGATGGGGTAAAAAAGTATATACTTCTGCAACTCCTGTCATTAGAGCATTAAATTGTCAGTTCCACATTCTGAAATACTAGCAACATACCATGGAACTCATTAAACAAAAATTATCTACCTTCCCTAACTGTGCAGAAAATAAAGACTTACAGGAACTTATGCATTCTGCAAGCCAAATCAGTAAGCATACCCTGCAGTGTGGGTTTGATGCCCTAGAGGCATCCTGCAGGGCAGCAGTTACAGGTTGTGTACTTCGAAGGCATACTTGACTTAAGGAACAGACCTTGCCAGATCATGTCAAATCAAAATTATTGGATGCACCTCTTAACAAAGGCAATCTGTTTGGTACCAAAGCCAGAAGAGGTTTTAAAAAAGA
Organism: Protopterus annectens; assembly: GCF_019279795.1. Classification (NCBI taxonomy): domain Eukaryota; kingdom Metazoa; phylum Chordata; order Ceratodontiformes; family Protopteridae; genus Protopterus; species Protopterus annectens. The sequence goes on from NC_056728.1 coordinate 69,772,769, forward strand.
CTGAAGAAAAAGCTAAATCTATGCAGACAGTTAAATACTTTTTGCAAGTTCAGCCTCCAAGATTCAGTAGACATTGTCCCTCAAAACATTGGTCCTTTCCTGCCTCCTCAAGGCCACTTCAGACAAAACCTTGTGGTAACAGACCCCACAGACAGCAGTCTCAGGGTATGCAGAGATCTAAACAATGGAGTGCCTCCATTTCTAAACCAGGGAGTGCTAAGCCACCCACTTATGGAAATAAATCCCAATGACTCCTCAACTCCTCCTCCCACCTCTGTCCATCTGGCCGTGCCACTAGGAGGAAAACTTGCCTCCCATGCAGAAAACAGGGCCTCCATCTCCAATGACCAATGGGTCCTCAACATAGTGTCCCAGGGGTGCAAATTTTATTTCCACACCTTGCCAACCCCAAAGGGATTCCCAGATCTTCCCCCAAACCAGTGCGCAGAGGCACTAAACCAAGTTCATTCCTTGCTCTCCATGAGGGCAGTTTAGCCTGTCCCTGCAGATCAGATAGGCCAAGGGTTCTATTCCAGGCTTTTTCTAGTACACAGAAAAGAGGGCACCTGGTGCCCAATCTTAGATCTATCTATTCTAAACACCTTCCTGGTGGTACCAAAATTCAAAATGCTCACACTGCAGCAGCTTCTCCCTATGCTGTCCAACGATGCCTGGTTAGCCACTCTTGTGGAAATGTCTGCGTTTCAGGGCAGGATTTATGCATTATCAGTTCTCTGCACTTCCCTTTGACTTATCCACTGCTCCCAGAGTTTTCACAAGATGCCTGGCTCCAGCCATTGCTTATTGCAGACAAAGAAATATTCAAATTTACCCTTACTTGGTCGACTGCCTGATTCAGGCAGACAGTCAGGAAAGGCTGTTACAGCACCTGACATTTGTAAAGAACCTGCTAACTTCACCAGAGTACACTATCAATGAGAAGAAATCCAAACTTATCCCCAGTCAAAAAATTGTATTCCTGGGAGCAAGCCTGAACACAGTATCCCAGATGACATTTCTAACTCCAGAAAAACATGTCCATCTGACAGGCTACTTCAGTTATCCACAAGGAAAGTCCTGCAAGCTCTAGGGTTTATGGCCTCCTGCATTCTACTAATTCCGTATGCCAGACTGTATATGAGAAAACTTCAGTGGTACTTAAAAAGCCTTTGGTGTCAACATTCACAGGACCTGGAAGCTATTATACCCTGTCTAAGGAAAGACTTTCTTTGGTGGGCAGCAGCATACAACCACAGCAAGCGACTTCCCTTTTCACAACCCCACTCCGCACAGCCCCTAAACATAGACACATCAGACTATGATTGGGGTGCTCACCTGGACGGCAGGTGCATTCAGGGCCATTGGAGCCCAAACCAAATTCATGTGCACATCAACCAAAAAGAGATGCTAGCTGTTCAGCACGCTCTGACAGCTTTCAGTCCCCTGCTCTTTCAGGGGCCTCTACTTATTAAAACTGACATCACAGTAATGTGGTATTTCAACAAGCAGGGGGGAACCCACTCCTACCCCCTCTGCAGGCTAGCCATGACCCTTTAGAACATGGCCTCAGCTATGCATATTCATCTGCAAGCTCAATTCCTGCCAGGCAACCAAAACTCTCTGGCAGACGACTTAAGCAGAAATCTCCTAGACACACATGAGTGGCAATTAAACCACAACACCTTGTGACCCAAAAATGGGGTACCCCGAAGATGGACCTATTTGCCTCTCCCTACAACCACCAGCTCAACAAATTCTGCACCAGGGAACCTCACAGCAAGGCCTGGAAAGTGGATGCCATATCCTTGCAGTGGGCAAACCTCTCAATCTATGCATTTCCCCCTTTACCTCTTCTGATCAGAGTATTACTCAAAGTAAGGGAGGAAAGACCAAGGGCAATCCTGATTGCCCCAGACTGGCCATGCCAGCACTGGTATCCACTACTGTGCAGTCTGTCCCCATTGCCTCCATGGCACCTACTCCAGATTCCAACTCTCCTGACTCAGCAGGAGGGAGAGAGTTCTTGCATCGACAGTTGCAGGCACTGAACCTAGCAGCCTGGCTTATTCCTTGACTTCTCCTCCAGTGGCCACCCTATGCAAACAAATCCTGGATGTCATACATGAAGCCAGGCGACCCAGTACTAGCAGATCTTATGCTAACAAGTGGAAAAGTTATTGTCCCTGGGTTCAGACTAAAGGAGCTGACCCAGCCCAGCCCTCCTTACCTCTCATCCTGGATTACCTAGCAGAACTACTCCACAGGGGCATATTCTTCTCTTCCGTTAAAATCCATGCATCTGCCATCTCTGCACATTACAACACTGAGCCACCTCTCTTCTTACACCCTCTCATCAAACAGTTCCTGAGAGGGGCTAAAATTTTAGGGCCACCAAGGAGAGCCCTTACTCTTGCATGGGACCTTAAGTTTGTGTTGGAAAAGCTCACCCCCCCCCTTGAGCCTGCAGCTTCAGCAGAGTTAAAATTACTCTCTTGGAAAACAGCCTTGCTTCTGGCCATCACTTCAACTAGAAGAGTGTTTGAGTTGCAAGCACTTATGGCTGTGTAACCTTTCATCATTTTTCATGCTGACACGGCCTCCCTCAGGACTAACCCAACTTCCATGCCTAAGGTGATGTCCAGTGTGGCTCTCAACCAATCTATTCATTTGCCCACCTTTTTCCCTAAACCCCAAAATAAGGGAGAAAGGATCCTGCACTCTTTAGATGTGCACAGACAGCTCAGATTCTACCTGGATAAGACTAAGCCCTTTAGGAAATCTGAACAGTTACTAGTCAGCTTTGCACCAGGAGCAGTGGGCAAAGCCATATCGAAACAAGCCATCTCCAAATGGATAGCACACTCCATCCGTTTCTGTTAGAAATACCATGGGAAACCACCCCCACTGGGGGTCAGAACACATTCAGCTAGGGCAACCTCAACGTCTACAGCTTTTCTCAGAGGGGTCCTTACCAGGGAACATCCTGGAAACTGCAACATGGAGTTCTGTTAATACCTTCACCAAGCATTGCCACCTACTATCTTTTCTAAATCCAGAGCAAGCTTTGTAACCGCAGTCTGGCATTCTAGCCAGCCCCAACTTTTCTTGACTGCCTCCACCCGATCCTCAGCTTTGGGAATCAGTCCAAGTGTGATGACTGCAACAGTGAAACATGAACATAGTACAGTTGTGTACACTTATCAAAAATGTAGATGTTAGAGTGTATTCACTGTTGCAGTCCTGGTTTCCCACCCTCCAGCCCCCTTGTCTCTCTTCCTCAACCTTACAGGGCTATTGGTATTTACTCCACCATAACTTAGCTCCCTTTTGGGGGCTCCTGACATTTGGGGCAAGAAAAACTGATGTAATGGTGTAGGCTGCCAAATGTATAAAATTTAAGAGACTGAAAAAAAATATATATTTATTTTGAATGAATGGTTACATGAAGGTTTTATGTATAAAGAATTTAGTAGTGAATACCTAACATGACATCCAGCATAAGTACAGTGTCACATGCAAGTTTGTATATGAGCAAGACATTACTCATACCTGTATGGTGTCAGGCAGCAGTCAATCAGTCATGTCCTGCCACTAACCTCCCACTATAACTCTCGACTACTTTTTTTAGGAATTCTCAACAATGCCAGAAATAATGGTTGAACAAAGGTATAAATCAGGGATAATGTAGCTATGGACAGCTGAATGGTATGCTTTCCACAATTCCTCCAGACTTCAGATGGTGTGGTGAGTAGACTACCAGAATTTGACCTAGGAGGCCCTACTCATGTCATTACCAAAACTAAGTCAGATTTTTTACGTCAGATGTCTCATTATGCTTGAGAAGCACATTTTTCAATAAAAAAAGAAAACAACTTCTGGAAAGTAGGAACTCTCTCAGAAACCCAAGATATAAATGTTGAAAAAGGATGAGTGGTATGCAGTTAATTTTTGTAAACCGTTTTCAAGCACATACATTGCAGGGATGCAGAAGACGGTTCATAGAACATTAATAAACAATGTAAACAACATGAAGGCAAATATTTTTATCAGTAACGGTTTTATATTCTTAGGTTAGTTAATTGCAAGACCGAGAATAGCGAGATTGAATGAGCAAAAATATGCAGACTTGTGTATACCTTATTTGAGACTGCTGTTTCTCAGTGAATTTTCTTTTCTCCAAGGTATAGCAGTTTTGTAGTTGGAATAAATAAGTGCAGGGGTTCATTGAAGGTGGTCTTGCCCCATGCAAAAAAAAAAAAAAATTTAAGGGGCACCACAGTTGACATTCAGTGTTCTGCATTTTTGTAATTTCAGGACTACTCACAGTTAAGTCTTGGTATTTCAGTAGGAAGTCCATTCTTATCAGTTTTGCAGCTTGTCATTGAAAACTCTGAATGGATTAAGAGGGTAGATTGGCTGAGTAGACATTTATTTCATTTTAAAAATACTGCCAGATTCTAGTGCCAGCAATTGGGTCAACCTGTTCTAGATCTCCATTATTCATTAGACAGTGCTCGGCTGATGGTATTGTGCACAATCATTCTACAACTTGTACTTCTGTAGAACAAATATTGCTTTTAAGTGAGATAGAGTCTTCTGTACGTTTTTCTGCCAACCTTCTTAATCTGTGGTGCTTAATAAAGAACAAAAAAAAAAAAAAAAAAAAAACAGGATATCTTCTCTCGATAGCTGTAGACGGTCAGAGGTTGTACTTGACATCTGCTACTCCAGAGGGTTGCTTTGTCACATAGAGACTGTCATGGATAGCTTCTATGCTAATTCAACACCAGACTTGAGTAGGTTTTTGAAATCTGAATTCTCAGAAGTTAACTTACTGAAATGTCTCACTTGGATTCCAGACATGAACTGTGTTTGACACTGTCCTTCGGATACTAGATGAGAATAATAAGGCAAATAAATCACACTTTGGTAAATAGTTTACAGCTTTGGTACAAGCTCATACCTCTCAATCTCTTAGGGCAAGAAATTTGGAGTTGAACAAAGGCCCAAAAATAGGGACAAATTCTAAACATAGATCTTATAAACTTAGAAAGTTGCTAGAGTAACAGGGCTTGTTGGTGTGTAGATGTTCTTCATCTCACATTGCTGCAGTCCTTACATATGGGTAGTCCGCTGTCCTCGGTCGGCCCGAATACCAAAGTATTAGGCTGACGTCGGTCAAGGCGCTTAAAACTGACATCAGGACGTCAGGGTACAAAAGCGCATGACCGACGTCATTTCCTCAGTCTTTTTTGCCGCATGGTCCGATGCAGAAGCAGCGTTGCAAGTGCCGTTCGGCGTTCTGAAATTTTTCGAATTCGGAGTTTCAGACCGAATCCAAGTTGGCTAAGTACCCCGTTGGGGATTATTTTGGTTTTTTCTTGCATCAGTATTTTACCGGATGTCAGAAAAAGTGAATAACGGTATTTCTTGTGGGAAACAGATACCGCATAGGGATTATCATTCTTTGTGTATTCCTTGTTTGGGGCCTGAGCACGACGTTGTTGGGTGTCGCTTTTGTGCTAGGTTCAATAAACGCACTATTAAGCGAAGGTTAGATTGTGCTAGGCTGGTCTTTGGGAAGCGGTGCAATTATAATATGCCGTCGGATTCTCCGGCGCCCGCTTCTGCGAAGAAGCGCAAAGACAAAGCAGTTAAACCCAGGCAAGATGAGTCGTCCGTTCCGGACGCCGGTTCTTTAGAGGCTTTAGTGGAACCGGTGGTTCCGACGGAGACTTCTCTGGAGTCTCAGGGGGAGACTTTGATTTTGCAGGAAGTAGTCTCTCAGGAGGCAGGTCTCAAGTTACTGTACTCCCCTCCCTTCCTAGGTTGGTTAGGCCTTCTCCTTCGGTTTCCAAGGCTTCTCCCAGAGGCAGGCCAGTTTTAGCTCCTGTTGGGGTCTCTCCTAGTTCAGCAGGGTCTGTGCCTAAGAAGCACATGCTTAAAATGGCAGAAGATTTGATTACTCTGATTAGAGGTTCTATGCCCCCTCCTGATAAGAGGCCTAGGGTGGAGCCAGAGTTGGGAAGTTTTGAACAGGCTTCGGATGTTTCAGAGTCTTCGGCTGAAGACTTGCAGGAGTACTCTCCTTATTCTGATTCTGATGCAGATGATTCCACTCCTTCTGCTTCTCCTCCAGAGGATTTTTCTTTTCAGAGACTCTTCATTCCATGAGGGAACATTTTAAGTGGAAAGGTCAGGACTTCTCTGATTCTAGGAAAAGGCTTAGGGAGTTTTTGCTGTTACCCCAGCATAGGCCTTTGGCTATACCCCCTGTTCTGGATGTTGTGGAAGATGTGTTTGCAGAGGCTTCACTTAATCCTGATTCTCTGCCGCCTGCTCCTGTTAAGCGGATAGGTATTACAGGGTGCCTGAGGCTCACAAATATCTTTATAAGAGTCCTAGGGCGGACCCAGAAACTATTAGTCAAGGACCTAAGGGTGTCAAGGCCTCTATTGTAAAAAATCCGGTTCCTTTAGATAAAGAAGCCAGAGCTTTGGATAGATGGGGAAAAAAGGTCTATACATCTTCTACCTTAGCTATGAGGGCTTTGAATTGCCAGTTTCATATGTTGAAATATCAAAACTTTCTTCTTTCTCAGTTGAAGTCTAAGGTGGATGCTCTGGCGGAAGGCATTGAGTGTAAAGAATTGCAAGATTTGGTGCATGTCTCTGAACAGGTGGGTAAGCATTCTTTACAGTGTGGTTTTGATGCTGTGCAGGCCTCGTCTAGGGTGGCTGCCACTGGCTCAGTTCTTCGCAGGCATGCCTGGTTGAAGGATCAGAATTTATCTGACCATGTTAAGACAAGGATTTTGGATGCTCCTTTGCAGTCTGATGTGTTGTTTGGTTCACCTGTGGAGTCAGTCTTGAAGAAAATGGAAGACAAGGCTAAGTCTATGCAGACTGTTAAAGATTTTTTGCAAGTTCAGCCTCCGAAGTTTAGTAGGAATTGGCCTGCTAAGGGGTGGACGTATCCTTCTTATGATTCTCAGTCTAGGGGTAGATCTAGGCGTGGTAGGGGCAGAGCTCAGAGTTCTTTCAGGCCTAGAACAGGAAGTTCCCTGCACAATCTTCGGTGAGGGCAGGGGCCAGTCCTTTCGTAAACAGGCCCAATGACCTACTTTGCAGCTGCCAGATCCTTCTTGCCTGGCAGCACCTTTGGGAGGAAGGTTAGCACTCTTCAAGGAAAATTGGATGTTGGTTACCCAAGACAAATGGGTATTGGATATCATACACCAGGGTTACAAGTTTTATTTCCATACCTTGCCTCCTTTCAAAGGCATGCCGGACGTTCCTCCTCAGCAAAGATTAGAGGCTCGCAAACAAATTTCTCTACTACTTCAAATAGGGGCCATACAACCGGTTCCTCTGCCAGAAGTGGGCCTAGGATTTTATTCTCGCCTGTTTCTAGTACCAAAGAAAGGAAACACGTGGAGACCAATTTTGGATTTATCCATCCTCAACACATACCTGGACATTCCCAAGTTCAAAATGTTAACGTTACAACAGCTTTTACCTCTGCTGGGCAAAGATCACTGGATGGTGACCCTGGATCTCAAGGAGGCTTACCTTCATGTTCCTATCAGGCCCAGTTGCAGGAAGTATCTGCGTTTTCGGGCTGGGACTTCACATTATCAGTTCTCTGCATTGCCCTTTGGCTTATCTACTGCGCCCAGAGTGTTCACGAAGGTTCTGGCTCCAGTGGTAGCTTTTCAGGCTAAGAGGAATACAAATTTATCCTTATTTGGACGATTGCCTGATACTAGCCCAAGGAAAGGACGAACTTCTTCATCATTTACAGTATGTGATGGCAGTGTTAAGATGCCTGGGGTATTCTGTGAACGAAATAAAGTCCAGTCTAGTACCCTCTCAGGACATGTGCTTTCTGGGTGTGAGACTGAATACAGCATCCCAGATGGCCTTTTTGACCCCGGACAAACAAAAGAATCTTTCTCTTTACTTCCATCAGTTGTCTCATCAGTCCAGGCTGACTGCAAGGACAGTCCTTCAAGCCTTGGGTTCATGGCATCTTGTATTCTGGTACTTCCCAATGCCAAACTGCATATGAGGAAGCTACAATGGTATCTCAAGAATGTATGGACACAGCACTGCCAAGATTTGGACACTGTCATTCAAATAATACCTTGCATTCAAAAGGAATTTTTGTGGTGGGCTCAGGAATGTCACCTAAACAAGGGACTCTCTGTGACCCGGCCAGAGGCGAGTCAGATTTTAACGACAGATGCCTCAGACAAAGCTTGGGGAGCTCATCTAAATGGAAAATGGATACAAGACACTGGGCCTGCCAGACTTCAACATCTACATATCAACTTGAAGGAGATGTTAGCAGTCCAATTTGCATTGATAGCTTTCAAGGATTTACTTCTTCCAGGGCAGGTGTTGATTCAAACAGACAACACAACTGTCATGTGGTACATCAACAAGCAAGGGGGAACGCATTCTTATCCTCTATGCAGACAAGCAATGATTTTGTGGGAGACTGCTCTCAGTTTACAGCTAAATCTTCAGGCAAGGTTTCTGCCAGGAGCACAGAACTCCTTAGCAGATGTGTTGAGCAGACAAATTATGGATCCCCACGAGTGGAAATTGGATCCTCATGTATTTGAGATTGACAGTGTTATGGGGAACTCCAGACATAGATCTGTTCGCTTCTCCACTAAATTACCAGCTGCCAAAGTTTTGCACAAAAGGTTTCATCCTCGGCTTGGAAAGTGGATGCTCTCTCATTCAATTGGAGCAATCTTCACGTGTATGCCTTTCCACCTCTGCCTCTCCTCCCAAAGGTACTGCTGAAGGTCAGACAGGACAAGCCAAACATGATTTTAATAGCTCCAGATTGGCCTCGACAGCACTGGTACCCATTACTGAGAAGTCTGGTACAGGAGCCTCCATGGCCTTTGCCTTGATTCCTCACCTGCTGTCTCAGGAGAACAGTCATTTACTCAATGTCAAACTTCATTCTCTACATCTGACAGCCTGGCATATTCTGTTTTAAACCCTGGAGGGTCTCAGCTTCCACAACAAGTTTTGAATGTTATTTTGGAGGCCAGAAGGCCTAGTACAAGGAAAGTTTACGCAGATAAATGGAGGAGATTTTGTTTTGGAGTACTGCAAAGGATTTTGATGTTTCTAAACCTAATTTAAGTGTTGCTTCAATACCTTACTGAGTTATTGGACAAGGGTTTGTCCTTCTCCTCTATAAAGGTTCATGCTGCAGCAATTTCTGCTCACTATGACTGTGACCCACCATTATTTTCTCAGCCTTTGTTTAAGCAATTCCTTAGAGGGCAAAAATATAAGACCCCACGTAGAGCTCCTACTCCTGCTTGGGATCTCAATTTTGTGTTGGAGAAACTCACTCTACAACCTTTTGAGCCTGCAGCATCGGCAGAGTTGAAATATTTATCTTGGAAGACTGCTTTTTTGTTGGCCATTACCTCTGCGAGAAGGGTTTCTGAATTACAGGCCCTTATGGCAGTTGAGCCTTTCTTAATTTTCCACAAGGACAGGGTGTCTTTGCACTAACCCTTCTTTTATGCCTAAAGTGGTTTCTAGTGTGGCTTTAAACCAAACTATTCATTTGCCTACTTTTTATGCAAACCCCAAAATAAAGGGAAAGGATTTTGCACACTTTGGATATACACAGACAGTTGCGATATTATTTGAACAGAACTAAAGGGTTCAGGCAGTCTCAGCAGTTGTTTGTTTCTTTTGCTTTGGGTTCTCAGGGCAAACCTGTGTCAAAACAAACGATTTCTAAGTGGATTGGGTTTTGTATTGCCTTCTGTTATTCCCATCATGGTAAGGAGATTCCAGCTGGGATTAGGCCTCATTCCACTAGGGCTACTGCCACTTCTACAGCCTTTTAAGGGGTGGCTACTAAAGATATTTTGGAAGCAGCTACTTGGAGTTCAGTGCATACTTTCTCTAAGCATTACCACCTTCCACTTTACTCTAAATCTAGGGCTGGATTTGCAACTGCAATTTTGCAAGGCATGTTGGCAGCTCCTAATTCCTTATAGTTTTGCCATCCGTCCTTACCTCTGCTTTGGGATTCTACCCATATGTAAGGACTGCAGCAATGTGAGATGAAGAACATAGTACAGTTTTGTACCTACCATAAATGTAGATGTTCAAGATCCACATTGCTGCAGTCCAATTACCCTCCCTTCCCCTCTGTTGTTGAAGGTGGTGGTGTGGTTTGTGTTGTACATAGTGTAAATATGGTTAGTGCACGGGTGGTTGTTTAGGTTTTGCTGGTTTTTGGCTTTGGCCTTTCTTGTTAGGGCCTTCTGACATCTGGGGCAAGAAAAGACTGAGGAAATGACGTCGGTCATGCGCTTTTGTACCCTGACGTCCTGATGTCAGTTTTAAGCGCCTTGACCGTCAGCCTAATACTTTGGTATTCGGGCCGACCGAGGACAGCGGACTACCCATATGTAAGGACTGCAGCAATGTGGATCTTCGAACATCTACATTTATGGTAGGTACAAAACTGTACTTTTCAGAAGGATATGAAGTTTGAAACTCAAATGTATGGCAATAATGACTTCAATCCACTGTGATTTGCCTGAAAAATGCAAATTTTCTGAGACAAAAATTTGGACATTCTGCAAAAATCTAAACATTTGAGAGGTATGTATAAGTTAGAAACCCTGAAGCTGTTTAATGTACAGTTTGTAATATTTTGGATTATGTGAAGTCCGTTGGAGCATCAGTTTTGGCATTTTGTTTTTTTTACTTCCTGTCAGTCATCAGCACCTTCTTGGCCATTTGACCCCTTTGTTTCCTTTTCTCCAAGGGTGAGAGTTGTCTTAGAAGGATTCATCGTTTAGGCAGCCATCTGGGGGGGGTTTCTTTTTTTTTCTTTACTAGTTCAAACATCCCCATGTGCAGTCTGTTGTGTGAGGGAAGGGGAATTGCATTGGGCTGTCCTCAGTCAACATTACATCACTTTTGTAATGGGCATTGTCATCATGCAGCCCTGCCAGCCAACCTCAAAGCACAAAATGTGCTTCTCTCTGTCCTCCATCAGGTAAAATTCACCAGTTCAGTGTGCCTTTTAGTGCATACACCACTCCTTACCACAGGGGAAGAGCTGAGAGGACCATGCTCTTTCACTTTTCTTCCTCTGTGCCTGGCTAAACATGTGCCAGTGCCACTAATAGAGCCCTTGTCACTTGAGTTGTGGTCAGAGCTCCTTCACTTTTAGCTTCATCAACCAAACTACACAGGTTAGAACTACTGGCAACTGACAGCAGTTTTCCCTTAATTGTGCCGTACACTTGAACATTTCTCCATTTATAACTTTTTGTGATGGCTGTGTTTGCAGGTGTTCTTCGTGTTTCACTGTTGCAGTCATCACATTTAGGTTATCTGCTTGCAGGTAGCCCTCAGTCGGCCTGATTGTCAAAGTCTTGGGGCCTGCATCGGTTGCTGTCTCATCTTCCATGACGTCAGGTAGTCAAGGGTATAAAGCATGCAGCTGACACCATTACATCAGTCTTTCTTGCCGTGCGGTGCCCAAAGCAGAAGTTCGCAAGTGCCGGTCGGCCGACTACTGAAATTTTCGTTTTCAAGTTTCAGATCCGAAGTCTTCAACTAAGCTAAGTACCCCGTTGGGGATCCGTTTTCTTACTCTAAACTGATGTCAGTAAAAGTTAACAATTGTATTTCTTGTGGAAAGCAAATACCTCATAAAGATTTTCATTCCTACTGCATTCCTTGCTTAGGCCCTGACCAAGATGTACCTCGCTGTCGGTTTTGTACCTTATTCAAACCTCGAACTATTCATCATCAGTTCATTTTTGCATCTAAATATTTTGGTACTCTGTTCAATTATCCAGAAATGGCTTCGATAAGTCACCCGACTACCTACATTCCGAAAAAATGCAAAGATAAGACAGAGACAGACCGCATAGGTCCAAAGCTGCCAACGACGCTTCTCCTAAGCTAGTCGCCAGTTCGCTGGTACTCAGTGAGACGCTTTTGCAACCCGTGATACCTGCTATTTCAGATTCGCCGGCCTCTACTGAGACCCATTCAGAGTCCGGTATGCTGCGAGATGCTTCTTCAACTGTGGAACCTGCGAATGTCTCTACCTTGGAAGGGTCCGGAGCTGCTATGCAGGCACCGGCTTTTGAGGGTGTATTCAGGCCTACTGACTTGTATATTAAACCGACGCCATCCTCTTCTTCAAGGCCTAAAACTCGACCCACGCCTAGAAAACTGATGCCCAGACCGCATGGTCAGGCCCCTATGCCTAAAAAACAAATTATAAAAATGGCTGAATACCTTTTTACTCTAATCAGGGGGAGCCACCCTTCTAGAACTGATTTTCTTTCTGATTCTTCTGATCAGGATTCTGAAATTTTTGTTTTCTCTGATGACCAGGAGTTGCCCTTATGTACCTATGAGGATTCTGATGCAGAAGACTCCATTACCCCTGCTTCCCCTCCAGAAGATTTTTTTCTTTTGGTGAAACTTTGCATACTCTTAGGGAGCATTTCCACTGGGAAAACCAGGATTACTCCAACTCCAAAAAGAGGCTTAGGGAATTCATACTCCTACCTCAACAAAGGCCTTTAGCTATCCCTCCTGTAATAGACATTGTAGAAGATACCTTCTTGGAATCTAGCCTGGCCCCTGACACTTTACCTTCGGCTCCCAGAAAACCTGACAGGTATTACAGAGTTACCTGACTCTTACAAGTTCCTCTCTAAGAATCTTACTGCGGATCCTGAGACCATTTCACAGGGACCCAAAGATTTCAGGGCCCCGGACAGATTGGGTAAGAAGGTATACACTTCTGCAACTTTGGCCATTAAGGCCTTAAACTGCCAGTTTCATATGTTAAAGTATCAGCAGCATGTTATTGGATTGCTTAAACAGAAAATGGTGTTGATTCCTGACTGTGCTGAAAATAAAGAATTACAGGATTTAATGCATTCTGCTGAACAAGTTGGAAAACATACTCTGCAGTGTGGTTTTGATTCATTAGAGGCATCTTGCAGGGCTGCTGTCACTGGGTCTGTACTTAGAAGGCATGCTTGGCTTTAAGAAGCAATCTTTGTCAGATCATGTTAAAGCTAAATTACTGGATGCTCCCTTAAACCAAGACCACCTGTTTAGCAACAAATCAGAAAAAGTACTTAAAAAGATGGAGGAAAAAGCTAAATCTATGCAAACTGTTAAAGATTTCCTGCAGGTACAGCCTCCCAGATTTAGTAGGCACTGGCCTTCTAAGAATTGGTCCTCTCCTGCCTCTTCCAGGCCTTCTCAGTCCAAACCCAGAACCAGCAGACCATCCAGGCTTCAGTCTCAAGGCACTCACAGGCCTAAGCAGTGGGGGGGGGGGGGCTCCCACTTCCACTTCCAAAGTTGGGAGTAGTAACACACCCACCTATGGTAAACTGTCACAATGACTTAACTTTAAACCTTCCAAGCCCTGCTCAACTGACTGTTCCTTTAGAGGTAAAGATCGCCGTGCATGCAAAAAACTGGGAATTCATTACCTAAGACAAATGGGTTTTAAATATAGTTTCCCAAAGATACAAATTCCACTTCCACTCCTTACCAACCCCAAACGGTTGGCCAGACCTACCCCCAAGTCAGTGGGCACAGGCTCAAAAGCTGGTTCTCTCTCTTCTAAGCATTAGGGCTATTCAACCTGTCCCAGAAGAGGAATGGGGAAAATTTTTTTACTCAAGACTTTTCCTGGTACCCAGAAAAGATAATTCCTGGCGTCTTATCCTGGACCTGTCTATCCTAAACACTTTTTTGGTAATCCCAAAATTCAAAATGCTAACTCTTCATCAGCTGCTTCCCATGCTAGGCAAAAATGCCTGGTTGGCAACACTGGATTTAATGGAAGCCTATCTGCACATTCCCAATAAGGGACTCTTCCAAAAGATACCTAAGCTTCATAGGTTCATAGGAGGGTACTAGGCTATTGACCCTAGGGCCTATATAAGCCTAGCCAAAAATGTACCCGGCTTTCGCCACCTAAGAAAATTATTTTTCTGTGCCCCTGTCGAGCATAGCCACAGAAGTGATCCCCGGGGTGAATTTCCTATCTCCCATCCAATCATCAAGATTTTTCTTGAAGAGTGCTAATGAGGAGCTCTGTTTGATATAGATAGGTAGTCTATTCCAGAGTATGGGAAGTCTCTGGGACAGGAATCTATCCCTCCAGCATGTTCTGTTTAGTGTGGTGACAAGGTTTAGGTCCCTAGAGCGTATAGCTCGGAGGGATTGGTATTTCCTTAAGTGGAGCATGTCCAACAGCTCTGGGTTTGACATAGCTTTGTATGTTAGGCAGAGATTGCCTCGGAGTAGGTGATATGCGACTGAGTAAAGCTGGAGTTTTTTGAGATGGTCTGCGTGGGGCAACTGTTTGAGGCCAGTAATCCTCTTTGTGAGGTATTTCTGTGGCCTTTGCAGTAGTTGTAGATGTTCAGAGCAGGCTACATGCACTATCACTTCTTTGCACTGCCTTTTGGCTTATCTACTGCTCCCAGGGTATTCACAAAGTGCCTAGCTGCAGTCATTTCAGATGTACCCATACCTGGATGATTGTCTAATTCAGGCAGAAAGCCAGGACATACTATAAATCATCTGTCATTTGTAAAGAAATTACTAACTTTTCTGGGGTACACCATAAATGAAAAGAAATCACATCTAGTACCCTGCCAACAAATTGTATTCCTGGGCGTAAATTTGAATACAACTTCCCAGATGGCCTCCCTCACGCCAGAGAAACAAGTTTATTTGACAGCCTACTCCAAACTACTGGACAGAAAGACCCAGCTATCTGCAAGGAAAATACTGCAAGCCCTGGGGTTCATGGCCTCTTGCATTTTACTAATTTCATATGCAAGACTGAATACGAGGAAACTATAATAATATCTAAAAAGCCTATGGTGTCAACATTCTCAGGACCTAGAATCAATGATTCCTATCATCCCTTGCTTAAAGACAGAGTTTCTTTGGTGGGCAGAGGCCTGCCACCACAAAAAGGGACTGCCATTCACTCTACCCCCTGCCGCCCAAACCCTAACAGATGGATCTGACTATGCATGGGGAGCTCAATTGGCAGGGCAGTGCATTCAGGGCAAATGGAACCCAAGTCAAATGCACCTGCATATCAATAAAAAAGAAATGTTAGCTGTACAGAATGCTCTGACAGCCTTCAAGGACCACATTCTTCCAGGACAATTATTGGTAAAGACGGACAACACCACTGTTATGTAGTACATGAGCAGGGGGGAGCCCACTCTTACCCTCTCTGCAGACTAGCCATGGCTCTGTGGAACACAGCCTTGAGCTACCAAGTGCACCTACAAGCTCTATTCCTGCCAGGCAACCTAAATACACTGGCAGACCTAAGCAGAAATCTCATGGACTCGCATGAGTGGAAACTGGAACCAAAGATATTCAACATTTTGAGAAATAAATGGGGGAGCCCAGAGATAGACCTGTTTGCCTCCCCTCAGAACTATCAATTGGACAAATTCTGCACAAGGACTTCCCACAGACAAACTTGGAAAGTGGATGCCCTGTCCTTCACTTGGAAAAACCTATCAGTTTATGCCTTTCTTCCTCTGCCTCTCCTCTCCAAAGTGCTACTAAAGATCAAACAGGACAAGCCAAGGGCAATACTTATTGCACCAGACTGGCCACGCCAACACTGGTACCCCCCCCGCACAGTGTGTCACTTCTGAAACCATGGCACTTGCCTCAGACCCGTGCCCTGCTGTCCCAGCAGGAGGGCCAGATTCTGCACCCACAGCTTAAACCCTGAATCTTGCAGCCTGGCTAATTACATGATCTCTCTGTTACCATCCCTCAGTAAGCAAGTGATGGATGTCATTCTGGTGACAAGGAGGCCTAGTACTAAAAAATCCTATGCTGAAAAATGGACAGAATTCTGTTCCTGGATCCAAACTCGGGATGGACACAACAGAGCCCAATTTACCGCACATTCTTCAATGCTCAACAGAGATGCTTCACAAGGGCCTTTCCTTTTCTTCCATCAAAATTCATGGCTCGACCAATTCAGCTCATTATAATACAGAGCCACCCCTCTTCTCTCATCCACTGCTGAAGCAGTTCCTCAGAGGGGCCATAAACTTAAGACCATCCAGGAGAAGCCCCTACCCCAGCCTGGGACCTTAACTTGGTATTGGAAAAGCTCACTCTACCTCCCTTTGAGCCAGCTGCAAATGCAGAGTTGAAATTCCTTTCTTGGAAAACGACCTTCATTCTAGTCATCACTTCAGCAAGAAGGGTGCCTGAATTACAAGCCCTCATGGCAGTGGAGCCTTTCATCATCTTTCATGCGGACAGGGTGTCCCTCATGACCAATCCGTCCTTTATGCCCAAGGTGATATCCAGTGTGGCCCTTAATCAGTCCATTCATATGCCAACCTTCTCTTCTAATCCACAGAACAAAGGGGAACGAATACTGCACTCCTTGGACATATGCAGACAACTTAGATTTTACTTGGACAGGACTAAGCCTCTCAAGAAATCTGAATAGCTGCTGGTTGCATTTACTGCAGGGGCAGAGGGGAAGGCCATTTCAAAGCAGTTTCTAAGTGGATAGGCCATAGTACAGTTGTGTACATTTACCATAAATGTAGATGTTCAAGTGTATTCACTGTTGCAGTCCTGGATGTTCATCGTGTTTCACTGTTGCAGTCATTACACTTGGGTTATCTTGCTGGCAGGCTACCCGCAGTCGGCCTGAATTCCAAAGTCCTGGTCCGGTGTTGGTTGCTGTCGCCTCTTCCCTGACGTCAGTGTGCCAGGGGTATATAAGATGCAGCTGACGCCATTTTCTTCAGTCTTTCTTGCCACGCGGTGCCCAAAGAAAAGCAGTTCGCAAGTGCCAGTCGGCTGACTCCTGAGATTTTCGAAATTGAATTTCAGATCCGAGGTCTTCAGTAAAGCTAAGTACCCCATTGGGGAAACTTTTTCTTGCTCCAGACCGATGTCAGTAAAAGTTAACAATTGTATTTCTTGTGGGAAGCAAATACCTCATAACGATTTTCATTCTTACTGTATTCCTTGCCTAGGCCCTGACCACGACGTTGCTAGTTGTCGGTTTTGTGCTAGATTCAACCAACACACTATTAAACCTCGGTTTGATTTTGCTTTACATTACTTTGGCCGAAGGTTTAACTATATAATGCCGTCTGAACAACCGACGACTGGAGTTCATAAAAAGCGCAAGGACAAAGAAAAGGACAGGCATCTGAGGTCCAAAACAGACGACGAAGCCTCTTCTAGGCCAGTCGCCGGTTCTCAGTGAGGCGCTTTTGCAGCCCCTGATACCCGCTACCTCAGAGTCACAGGCCGCCTCCGACTCCCATGTGAAGACAACTAGGCCTCTGGAAACTCAAGGCATTGGGCCTATGGAAACTATTCCCTCCGATGGGTCCGGAGCTGCTGAGCAGGCATTGGCTTCTGAGGGTGTTTTCAGACCTACACAGCTTACTATCAAGACCACTTCAGCAGCCAAGGCAAAGTCTAAAACACCTTTAAAGACAAAGAAACAAGTACAGCATTCTCCTGGACAGTCATCCATACCTAAAAAACAGATGCTTAAAATGGCCGAGGACCTAATTACTTTGATCAGGGGTTCCCATCCCCCTCCTGATAAAAGGCCTAGCAAGACACTGATTATGACTTGTCTGACCAGGTTTCTATTTCTTCTGATTCCTCTTCAGAACATGGATATTCTCTTTCTCCCTATGAGGACTCTGATGCTGAGGAATCTATCCCTTTAGCCTCTCCTCCTGAGGACTACTCTTTTGGGGAAACCCTGCACACCATGAGGGAGCATTCTCATTGGGAGAGCCAGGATTATTCAGAATCCAAGAAAAGGCTCAGAGACTTTCTTTTATTGCCTCAGCACAGACCTCTTGCTATCCCTCCTGTACCAGATATTGTTGATGATGTATTTTCTGAATCCAGTTTGTCTCCTGATTCTTTACCCCCTGCACCAGTTAAGCCAGATAGGTACTACAGGGTTCCAGATTCACATATATTTCTTTATAAAAACCCTGCTGCTGATCCAGAAACAATTTCTCAGGGTCCCAAAGGGGTCAAGGCTTCCACTGCAAAAAACCCTGTTCCCTCTGATAGGGATTCTAGAGCACTGGACAGATGGGGGAAAAACGTTTACACTTCTGTTACTTTAGCTGTAAGGCCTTTAAACTGCCAGTTTCACATGCTTAAATATCAACAATACCTAATGTCTCTGCTAAAACAGAAAATGCTGACAAGCTCTGAATGTCCTGAAAACAAGGAAATGCAGGATTTATTGCATGCAGCTGAACAAGTGGGAAAGCATGCTTTGCAATGTGGTTTTGATTCACTAGAGGCTTCTTGCAGAGCCGCAGTTACAGGTTCTGTCATTTGAAGGCATGCTTGGTTAAAAGAACAGAGTTTACCTGATCATGTTAAAGCAAAATTATTGGATGCTCCATTACAGCATGATACTTTGTTTGGTGTTAAGGCAGAAGAGGTGTTAAAGAAAATGGAGGATAAAGTGAAATCAATGCAGACAGTAAAGGATTTCTTACAAGTTCAGCCACCCAGATTTAGCAGGAACTGGCCTTCTAAAAATTGGTCCTTTCCAGTGTCAGGCCGCAAAGAGGCAGATACAGATGCCCAAGAGGCAGATCTCAGCCCCAAGACTCGTACAGACCTAAACAGTGGGGTGCTTCAGCCTCCAAAGGAAGAGAAGACAAATCAACCATATAGGAAACAGTCCCAATGACTTCCCACTACCAATGCCAAGCACTTACCTTTTGGCAGCACCCTTAGGGGGAAAACTAGCACTTCTCTCACAAAATTGGCACATGATCACCCAGGACAAATGGGTACTGAATATTGTTTTTCAGGGTTACACATTCCACTTTCACACCCTCCCAAGGGCAAAAGGTATGCCAGACGTGCCACACAATCAGTGGGCAGAGGCACAAAAGCAAATTTCTGCTCTCATGGACATGAGGGCTATTCAAAAAGTACCACAACAAGAGTAGGGACAAGGATTTTACTCAAGACTTTTCTTGGTATCCAGAAAGGAGAAAGCCTGGAGACCAATACTGGATCTGTCTACTCTAAATACTTTCCTGGACGTTCCAAAATTCAAAATGTTGACACTGCAGCAACTTCTACCCATGCTGGGCAAGAAGGCTTGGCTCGTTACTTTGGACCTCAGAGGCATACCTGCATGTCCCAATCAGACAATCTTGCAGAAGATACCTCAGATTCATAGCTGGCTCAATGCATTACCAATTCTCTGCACTGCCCTTTGGCTTATCTACTGCTTCCAGGGTCTTCACAAAATGCCTGGCACCAGTAATTGCATTTTGCAGACAAAAAGGAATTCAAATATATCCCTACTTGGACGACTGCCTTATTCAAGCAGAGAGCAAAGACATTCTACTAAAGCATCTGGCATTTGTAAAAATATTACTAATTTGCCTGGGGTACACAGTAAAAGAAAAGAAATCAAAACTAGTGCCCTCTCAAGAGGTAATATTCCTGGGTGCAAGTTTAAATACAACTGCCCAGATGGCTTATCTCACGCCAGACAAACAAAGGCAACTGACTCATTACTTCCAAATGATGGCAACCAAGACCCAGCTACCTGCAAGAAAAATTCTGCAGGCTTTGGGCTTCATGGCATCCTGCATCCTGCTAATTCCATATGCAAAACTCAAGATTGCCACAGCCTGGAAACAATAATTACTCTCATTCCCTGCCTGCAACAAGAGTTTCGATGGTGGGCACTGGCCTGTCACCACAACAAGGGACAGCCTTTCATCTTACCCACAGTCAGGCAGACACTAACAACAGATGCATCGGATTATGCCTGGGGGGCACTCCTGGTGGGAAAATGTATTCAGGGCACGTGGCCCACAGACCAAATGCGTCTTCATATCAATCAAAAAGAGATGCTAGCTGTACAGAATGCCCTGACAGCCTTCAAGGATCTACTTCATCCAGGACAACTTTTGCTAAAGACGGACAATACTACAGTCATGTGGTACATAAACAAGCAAGGGGGCACACATTCTTACCCCCTCTGCAGGCAAGCCATGACTTTGTGGAACACAGCATTGACCTATCAAGTACATCTGCAGGCACAATTCCTGCCAGGAAAGAAAAATACTCTGGTAGACAAACTAAGCAGAAACCTCATGGACCCTCACGAGTGGAAACTGGATCCACAAGTCTTCAGCATGATAACGAGGAAATGGGGATGCCCAGACATAGATCTATTTGCCTCCCCTCACAACTGCCAACTACAGAGATTCTGCACAAGGGCTTATCACACTCAAGCATGGAAGGTGGATGCTCTATCATTCAGCTGGAAAACCCTGACAGTTTATGCCTTTCCTCCACTGCCTCTCCTCCCCAAGGTACTCCTAAAGGTCGGACAAGAGAAGCCAAAAATGATTCTGATTGCTCCAGACTGGCCACGCCAGCACTGGTTCCCAATCCTAAAGAGCTTGTCTCAAGGCCCAGCCTGGACTTTACCTCAAATTCTTCATCTTCTGACCCAACAAAACAATCAGCTCCTGCACAGCCAAATCAGAACCTTAAATCTGGCTGCATGGTGAATAATAGAACCACTCAGAACACACCTCTTTCTAAAGCAGTTATGGATGTCATTTTGGAAGCCAGGAGGCCCAGCACCAGAACAACTTATGCAGAAAAATGGAAGAGATTCTGTGCTTCGAATCCGGCACAAGGACTTGAACCGCTTGTTCCAAATACTCCTCAGATTTTACAATACCTAACTGAGATGCTGGACAAAGGCCTATGCTTCTCATCAGTTACGATCCATGCCTCTGCCATATCAGCTCATTACAATACGGAACCTCCTATTTTTTCACATCCACTGCTAAGACAGTACCTCAGAGGGGCCAAAAACATAAGACCCCCAAGGAGTGCACCGATACCTACATGGGACCTCAATTTTGTCTTGGAAAAGCTCACACTGCATCCTTTTGAGCCAGCCAATACAGCTGAGATAAAATTTTTATCATGGAAAACTGCTCTGCTCCTAGCAATAACTTCAGCAAGAAGAGTCTCAGAGTTACAGGCATTAATGACAGTGGAATCATTTATCATTTTCCATCTGGACAGGGTTTCTGTAAGGACAAACCCAACATTTATGCCAAAGGTAGTATCCAGTGTGGCTCTTAACCAATCCATTCATTTGCCAACCTTTTATCCAAATCCCCAGAGTAAAGGGGAGAGACTTCTGCACTCTTTGGACATGCACAGGCAGCTACGCTTCTTCTTGGACAAAATTAAAGCTTTCAGAAAGACTGAGCAACTTTTTGTGGCATATGCTGCAGGATCACAAGGAAAGGCTATTTCAAAGCAGACTATTTCAAAATGGATAGGATACTGCATTAGTTTCTGTTATGCACAGCATGGCAAATCAGTGCCTAAGAATATTAGGCCACTTTCTGCCAGGGCAGCAGCCACATCAGCAGCCTTTTTCAGAGGAGTACCAACCAAGGAAATTTTGGAGGCTGCAACTTGGAGTTCAGTGCACACTTTTACCAAGCACTACCACGTACCTCTTTACTCTAAATCCAGCGCAGGCTTTGCCACTGCAGTTCTGCAGGGCCTCATATCCACCCCTAATCCTATTTAGACCCAGCCGCCCAACCTCAGCTTTGGGATTTAACCCAAGTGCAATGACTGCAACAGTGAAACACGATGAACATAGTACAGTTGTGTACCTACCATAAATGTAGATGTTCGAGTGTATTCACTTTTGCAGTCCAGATTTACCCACCCACCATCCCCCTTTCTTTGCTGGGACTTGTCTATACTTCTCTATCCTATACAACCTATGTGGTGTATTTGCTTGTAGATGAAGGTATTGTTTATTTTAGTGTATGTTTCTTATAAGAATTGTGTATTGCCTACCTTCTTGGGGGCACCTGACATTTGGGGCAAGAAAAACTGAAGAAAATGGCGTTTGCTGCATCTTATATACACCTAGCGCACTGATGTCAGGGAAGAGGTGACAGCAACCGACGCCAGACCAGGACTTTCGAATTCAGGCCGACTGCGGGTAGCCTGCCAGCAGGATAACCCAAGTGTAATGACTGCAACAGTGAATACACTCTAACATCTGCATTTATGGTAGGTACACAACTGTACTTTACCCTCCCTCCAGCCCCCTGACTTCTATTGACTATTACCTCATTTCTTGTTTACTATGCTTAAAGCTTTCTGGTGTGTTTGCTTTTTGTTGGAGGTGTAACCTGGTATATAATTGCTTCCCATTATGGGGCACCTGACATTTGAGGCAAGGAAAACTGATGTAATGGCGTCGGCTGCATGCTTTATACCCCCTGACTACCTGACGTCATAGAAGATGAGACACCAACTGACGCAGGACCCAAGACTTTGATAATCAGGCCGACTGAGGGCTACCTGCAAGCAGATAACCCACATGCAATGACTGCAACAGTGAATACACTTGGACATCTACATTTATGTTAAGTGTACACAACTGTACTTTTTCTATATGGGTCATCTTCTGGAAGAGTCAGTGTGGTAGTAGATGATGCTGTAGCTTTTATCCATCTGCATTTAAAAACTTTTCCATTCTAGTGGCCTTTCCCCTTTTATCCATAATGCTGTTCCAGCATAATTTTGTTCCAAATCTTCTGTCACACACAAATGCTAGTTTGGAAAAATGGCTTCTGGCTGCTGCTAGCATTTTTGTGAAGACTGTGCATTTTTTTATTTTTTTTTTTTTACTATATATACTTTATGTAGAGATCACATTGTTCCCTACGCCTGTTGCTTTTTTGCAGGTCAATGCATTTGAGATTTGTTGGCTTTCTTTATGTTGAGTCCCCCCCCCCAACCCTTGGTAGCTTTTCACTTCATCATAACACTATGTCTGGTACACTGTTTGCATTTTTATTTCTTTTCTTGATTATTGCTGTTTGCAGCTGCTGTTAAAAAAGTAACTTGTCGTTGCCTCTCTCTGTCGTCTTTAGCGCATATGAGTGGGTGTGCAGGTGCTTTTGATCGCCTTCCTTGCATCTACATTTACAGATTTTCTAATATTGGTAGAACAATTGTCAGTTAACAGCATATACAATAAAACTTTTAGGAAATTTAAATGAGAGGTTAAGAATCCTGTCAAGAGGAGCAGCACTCCCTTTTCTGCCTAGGAGAACATTTTGATGAGGAGTACGAGATGTCAGAGTCTGTAGTGTATAGTTCGAGCTCAAGGATAGCTCTTCTGCTCATGACAGGGCTTTTATATTTAGATCCCTTCAGTGGTTGACTCATTCAGACTTGGACTGAGCCTTTGGTTGATAAGCCCTGATGGAGAAAGATGAGAAGAATAGGTGAAATTGATTTTTTGACAAGTTAGACTTGACAAAGATAAGGCTAAAAAAAATTAATCTCTAGGTTATGTTATAAAAACGTTAGTGACAGAGGGGGCTTCCTTTGTTTCTTCCTCTTCTGGAGTTTCTAATTTAATTGTTTTTAGAGTAGAGCATTCCACTAGAAAAGTTATCAGGACTCAGTCCAAGTCTGAAGGGATTAACCATTGAAAGAAGCTCAATATATAAGCCAAACACAATGCATTTCTTAATCCTTGTGTATACATTAAGTAAATAAATAAACAAAATGCATTATATTTAATACTTTAGCATTAATCTCATAGACTTCATGTTGTGCAGTTTATTCTCAGCCAAATAAACACATTTTCAACAGTCAAGAAAACAAGAAAACCAAGGATTGTACCAAAAAAAAACATGGCTCATATAATGAAACCCCTGTTTATTGTAACTGGTCCCTTCCTTTGTACCATGACTACTCTGGGATGTAGAGAGACAAGAAATTTTATTTCCTCTAGGCCTTCCTCTGCCAAATCTTACAGGTCACATCAGTACTTTAGTGTACCTATTGAGTTAATTTAGCAGAAGATGGTGAAGACCTTTATAAGGGTCAAACAAATCCTTTCTTAAGACCCTTTACACCCTGGTACTGGTGCAGACAGAGAACCTTTCTGCTTACCAACTTATTCAATTCCAGATTTGGTTCTCTTCCCCAGGCCTAATACAGGTTTCAGTACCAATGAGGCCAAAAGCTGAGCTTCAGATGCTGTTATTGACATTTTAGAGCATGGGCACTTTCTGCGGACCAGCTGTCACAGCAGTTGGCTTTGAATCCCTTGATGTTGGCTTTCCTGATGACATTTAATAACCACAAACGGCAGGAACTTCCAAATGCAACAAAACGAAAGAAAAAGAAAGTCCCAGGAGAATTCGAATGCTGCACACTTTATTCACTCTCGTACTTGCTTGCTCTCTTTTAAAAACACTTGCCCGCCGAATAGCAGTGTGGAACCTTGCTGCTATTCGAGTGAGAGCAAGAGAGCGTGTGAAGTGTGTGTGCAGTAATGTTCTCCTGGGACTTTCTTTTTCTTTCGTTTCCTGATGACATTCATGGTTTCAGTCTAAACCACTGGCATTGGGGAGAGCCTTTGTTCCAGGATTTCAGCTGGACATCAGTTTCAGACTCTGGTTATTCACTACTTTAATGGTGTTGATGGACTGGTCCAAAGTCTATATTCAACCACATCCTGGGCCATGTAAGTGGTTTCAACTTTTCCAACAAATTACAGTTGCTTCATATTATGCAGCTGAATGAGAGTGTGAGTATGTACTGAGAAGTAATAAGGTAATGCCCACATTTTATATCAACAAGAAATATGCATCTTCTGTAAGACACAAAAAATGGAAAACGCATCACAGTTTCACTAAAACCAAGTCCAAGGTACACAGGAAAGATATCACCAGCAACACAGATCCAGCTGAAGCAGTTTTAATAAAAAAATAACACTCACATAAACGTATACACTTTAAAACAACAGTGTTTTCGTTTCTAACAAGTAGACTTCATTAGATGTGGACGGACAACTGCAATGCTGCTTTTATACCCTTCTAAAACACAAGTTAACCAATAAAATTGAACAAATGATTAAAAAGCTGATTATCATAAAATTCATGAATATTCATGACCTTATGGAGTTTCTAGACAGTGTAAAACTTTTACATTAAAAAATGTAACATTTTATTAAAAGAATAAATATTCAAATCATAAACTCTGAAATGGTTTAAAACACACTTCAAAATGTATAAAATGTACATGACTGATTTGTTTAATCCAAAATGCTTAAGGTAGGAATTCGGAAGATCTGTGAATGAGTGGGAATTTTGTCATATGGCATCTAGTCTATACTATTTCTTCTACTAATGGGGAAGTGGAGATAATTATCAAAACAGTTTTGGTATGTAGGAACCTTCATTTGTAGGCTATCAGTTTCTTACTGTCTCAGTTGTTGATGGTCAGGAGGTTGAAAAGCAGATTATTCACTTGTGCAGGTTTACTTATCCTTAAAAATTAACACAAAGTAATGGACATGCTGGAAAAATCAGTATAGACAAGAATACTACTATGATGAAAAGTGCAGAAGTCTGTCAGATTTAAAGATCAGAGAGAAAATAAAAATATAAAATCACATGGGAAAGTCAGCAGCCAGAAGCTAAAGTGTTTGATGAATCAACTAAGTCAAGCTCCTGTGTGTATTGGGAAAATGGAAGGTTGTGCAGAAATAATTGCAAACATTCATGCAAGACAAATGCAGTGTTCGTTTTTTGTTGTTGACAAGGTAAGCATGTTAAAAGCAATTGCACCTTTTCAGGGATTACTTGGGAGCACTGCCTAAGTGACTTGCTCAGCGTTGCATTGAAATGAGTTTTCTGGAGGATACACAACCATCAGTGTCAATGAGTCTTGTTTCTGGAAATCAGATGTTGTGAAAGACTGATAGAAAAGAGTTGCAGGGGCAGACATTTTGTCTAAGTAACTTTTTAATGCAGCAATAATGGTCTCAAAAGGATAAAAGAAATGTGAAATATAATCTGTAAATGTTAGTCTTCATAAATGACGCACCACAGAAGAAAACCGGAAAGATATAGACAGAGAGATAGGCAGTGGTGAGCTGATTGAGCAATAACAGATTGGGAAATCCAAGCCAGTGTAATTTTTGAAGAGCAAGGCAATGATGGGTCCTCTTGGGTATAGTAGCAGCAAATTTTGCTATTTTATTATAGCAGGAATCTGGTAGATGTAAATCAGACTTGTGCAAGTTAGTGAAAAGTTGAGAACAGTAGAGAAGAGTAGATAGGAGGGTGGGATCTGGCTGTGGCTAGTCTGGAATTTTGAGTAAGGTAAGGTTTAGCCCTGTATAGGCACCAAGTTTGATGTGAACTTTCTTAATTGTGAGTGATGTGTTTGTTGAATGTTAGGCTGTTGTCTATCGTGATACCAAGTAGTTTTCTTTGGTTAACTGGTTCTATTATAGTGCCATTAGTGGAGTAGATGGAGAGAGGAGGTGGTTTTGCTTTGGATTTCTGGTTAGAGAAGATCTTTAATTTTGTTTTGTTTGGGTTTAGGATGAGTTGATGTTCATTTAGATAATTTTCAATATCTAGAAATGACTTTTGCAGTTTGTCTTGGAGTTCTTGGGGTGTGGGAGCAGAGCAAATAAGAGTAGCGTCGTCAGCATATTGTATAGTAGAAGCAGATTTTTGTATGCCCTTATTTATCTTGCTGACATTGCCATGTATGGATAGTCCTGGACAGAACATATGCAACATGTCAGGGAAATGTTGGACATTCTGCAAAGGGCAGGACTGTTTATCCAGGCTAACAGATGTCAGGTGGTTATGGCATTGGTATCTTATCTGGGTCACTTAAGTGGGTGATGGAAGGATTAGGCCAAAACCTGCCAAAGTTGGGGGTATTCAGGAATAAGCCCATCCTGCTGCTAAGAAACAGGTACAGGCATTTTTAGGGATAACGTGGTACTATAGGAAATTTATTTTTCAAAGTAGTACAGTATATACTCCCCTAATAGAACTTGCTAGGAAAAATAGACCAGAAAGGCATCTGGGTACCAGCCTGTGAGCAGGCATTTCAAAAGCTCAAGGAGGCTTTTAGTGGACTCCCTCTTCTAGCTAGTTCTGATTGCAGTCAGTAACTCGTGGAACAGGTAGATGTCTCTGTCTGTGGGGTGATGGCTGTAGTTAGCCTGGCTGTCTCAGAGGGAAAAAGAGCACCATGTTGTATACCTGAACCAGGCTTCAACTATGGGTGGAGTCTTATGTAGCTGTTGAGGAGTCTGGGCTTTGCAAAAGTTACACATGTAGAACATTCACTGTGGTTGTTGACTGCAGCCCTTTAAAATGGCTACATACAGCAAGTAGACAGAATGGAAAGCTTCTTAAATGGAGTTTAGACTTGCAGTCCTATTGCATTATTTCAAACAGAAATGCAGCAGTGCTAATAGTAATACAGACGGTCTATCTAGAAAAGGTATGGAGTAATGAACCAAAAGACTGCATTTTTCTTAAAGCTTCAGTTCATGATGAATGCCTCTAGAAGACTTGCTTGAAGCTCTTAAGGCATAGGAATGTATGGCTTTTTCCATTTTGAATACACAAGAACAGAGGATGTTTTTTGAAATGTGTTGGATCCCCAGACTTAATATATTTTCTTGTGTATGTGACAAAACCAAGATGAAAGAGCAGGAACTATATTTGGAGATGTAATTTCTGTAAGCTGGTGGAGTTGATGATGTCCTTGTAGTCAATGTCACAGTATTTTTTTACATGTGGGAAGTTCTCTGGCCAAGCGACCCAATGTCCGGCCAACATACGACAGCTACTGTGCTTGTTCGTAACTAAGTGTACTGTTTTAATATTTGTGCTTCTCTCGAATATCAAATGTAAATGGTATACTGTTTTCTGGAGCTTTTCTCCTCGGATCTCTGCTGAAAAAGCAGTCGGACTATATCCTGATTAACAAATGTAATAAATAAATACTGCAAGGTACGTGGGACATCACACGTATGTTCTGACAGCGTCAGCCATAAAAGGATGCCCACACTTAAAATCCTCAGAACTTTTCTGCTGCCATTTGGAATGCTTGACTTGTATGTTGGTCTGCTGCCTGATTCTATTGGTTGCTGTTAGTTTTCAGGTAAGTGCCCTGCTGGGGATTTATTCTTTGTTACTGCTTTTTTGTACTTAGTTCTTGTCATCCAGGAAGGGGAAGTGTAGGTGTGGAAGGCAGATTCCACATAGACCACCACTATCTTTGTCCTGATTAAGCCCCAATCACTACCTATGCTCTTGTTCCATCTATCAGGCCTTTGTCCCTAAAACTTTTCATAGCCGACTTTCGGCTTTGAATCTTTAATTAGAGAATCAACAACTTAAACATTTGGTTAAGGACGTTATGGAGGGTTCCGTGGGTCTTTCGCCTGGGCTGATTTTGAAGAGGAAGGTTAACAAGCCTATGACTGAATCCTCTTTGACTGCCCCTCTTTACACTGACATATCCCTTAAGGTTAGTGAAGACCCGGTATTAAGTTTGGAGGTTGGGTCCAATTCCTCAGTGAATACCTCACTGGAAGCCTTTAAGGAATCCGACCTAGGCACGTCCTCAGAGGCAGTGCAGATGTCTGTTTTGGACGGACAAGGGGAACCACGGCACATTGTGCCTGAGAGCCCTAGGGAATATTCCGACTCCAGTTAGGGAACAGATTCCAGAGTCTGTTGCAGAAGTCAGGCCTATGTCAGGTTCTTCCACATCTCATCATGCTGAAATGCATGTTAAGAAAAAACAGAAAACCAGACACTCTCAAGCCCTTTCCTCTCCACAGTCTGACTGGGATACTTTTTCTCAGGAGCTGATTAAGGCTTTGATGGCTTTGAAGCCTTCCTCTGCTGTTTGTTACACATCCTCTCCTGTTAAAAGGGTTAGGGAACAGGTATTATGTTATGATGATGATTCCTCCTCTTGTGCGGATTCCATAACATATTTCACACAAATTACTTCCTTTTTGGAATATGCCTCTCCAGAGGAGGAGTCCAATGGGGGGATTCCCCAGTAGAATAAATTTATTTTGGGGAGACCATTAACAATGGGACTACTTGCAGAGTTCAGAAGAGCAAAAAAAAGTATTATGACCTGTAAATGGAAGTACCTTCCCCTAGTGCTGTGCCTCTTGTTTTGCCAGCTTTCTTGGACGCTTCTCATCCTCTTCTAAGGCCCCTGACTCACAGGCTCTTGCTCAAAAAAGGCCAGATAGGTTCTACAAGTTGCCTGATGGCTGCTTGTCCTTTAGCTGATCTAGTGGTTGTTTCCATTGCTTCAGACAGGTCTTCTAGGTTGTGTCCTTCAAAACTTCTTCCTTCTGATAGAGAAATTCTGGAAAGACTTGGTAAGAAAGTTTATACTTCCTCCACTTTGGCCATCAGAGCAATAAATGACCAAACTCACATGTCCAGGTATTCATTGTCCCTACTTTCTCAGGCCTCTCAAACTCTTTCTCATCTTCCAGATTCTAACATAAAAAAATCAAGTTATGTCTCTTTTAGCAGCTTCTTCAAGTGGCTAGACACTCAATTAAATGCAGTTATGATGCTGGTGAGGCATCCTCCAGAACAGCTGCATCTAGTTCCGTATTTAGAAGGCACTTATGGCTGAGACTTCAACCATTGCCAGACGACATAAAAGCAAAATTGTTGGATGCACTTCTAAATAAGTCTGCTCTTTTTGATTCTGCAGCTGCAGATGTATTTAAGTCCTTGCAAGACCAGGGAAAGGAACTTCAAGATTTGAAGCACCTTTTTGTTTCTCCTGTTACAGAATTCCACAGAAATTTTCCTTCAAAGACATCCTTTGTTAGAAGAACAGCATACCGATCTTCCTCCTCTGCTTCTTCTTTTAGACCTAAAAAGACTGCTAGGAGACCTTTTCAGTCTTACTACTAGCTCTGCACCTTTCTCCCAGCAGTCCTTTCCAGCCAGTCCAAGTACTTTGCGACTGCCAGCTTCTTCCAAGTCTTACACCTCTATCTCTTCATCTCTGTCTCTCTTTTCTAGCTTGGCAGGGATCACCCAAGATGCTTGGGTTCTTTCCATTATCCAGCAATCTCCCCCCTTTCATGGATGTTCCACAGACCCCCTACAAACCAATTTAATTTGTTTCCAGAGGTTCTAAAATAGTTATTTTCTCAAGGCACAGTTCAACAGGTGCCAATGGACCAGAGAGGCAGAGGTTTTTATTCTAGAATGTTTATTCTACCCAGAAAAGATGGTCCTTGGAGACCAATTCTGAATCTTTCCCACTTTTGCAAAAGTGCCAACTTTCAGCATGCTATCTTTACAGACTTTGTTTCCCTTGATTCCCCTTCAGTTTTACATGGCTTCTCTAGACATTAAAGATGCTTATCTTCACATCTTCATCCATCCTCTTTACAGGAAATTTTTACATTTCTCTCTAGCATCTTCGGACTTTCAGTTGTCAGCCTTGCCTTTTGGACTTTCAACTGTCCCAAGGGTATTCACAAAGTGCTTGGGCCCCTGTGATTACTTTCCTAATGGTCAAGGGTATTCGGGTATATCCATAACTGGATGTTCTTCATTTTCCTCTATCAGTACAGCTGACTTAGAATCTGCAGTTTGCCATCCTTTTCCTACAAAGTCTGGGGTTCACCATAAATTTCAATATTTCTTGCTGGTGACTCCCTTTTAGCCAAGACAGCACTGGTTCCCCCTTCTGCGTTTAGCCAAGCGCAGTCATCACAAATTACCTCATGGACCTGCTCACACAAGACAAGAGATCTCTGGTTCATCTACATTTGTCAACCTTACAACTGACCCTGTGGGTGATCAACTATTGATTCCTTTCAAACACCTTTTCTCAGAGAACGTGCTTGGGGTTCTTCAGGAGGCCAGAAAGCACAATACTAGAAAATCTTACTTATCTAAATGGAAGAGATTTTCAATTCAGAGTCTTTTACAAAATCTGGATCCACTTTCAGTGGATGTTCCAGTGGATGTTCATTGTGTTACCCTGCTGCAGTCATCACACTTGGATTATCCTGTCGTCAGGCGGTCCCGCAGTCAGCCGGAATTCCAAAGTCTTGGTCTGGCGTCAGTTGCTTTCTCTTCTTCCCTGACGTCAGTGCGCTAGGGGTATATATAATGCATCCAACGCCATTTTCTTCAGTCTTTCTTGCCGCGCGGTGCCCGAAGCAGAAGCAGTTCGCAAGTGCTGGTCGGCCGACTCCTGAGATTTTCGAAGTCGAATTTCAAATCCGAAGTCTAAAATAAAGCTAAGTACCCCGTTGGGGAAACTTTTCTTGCCACAGACCGATGTCAGAAAAAGTTAACAATTGTATTTCTTGTGGGAAGCAAATACCTCATAAGGATTTTAATTCTTACTGCATACCTTGCCTAGGCCCAGACCACGACATCACTGGTTGTCGTTTTTGTGCTAGGTTTAATAAGCGTACTATAAAAAGATGCTTTGATTTCGCACGACACTACTTTGGTAGAAAATTTAACTACACTATGCCGTCGGAGCAACCGACTACCGGCGTGCACAAAAAACGCAAGGATAAGGACAGGCAGCCTAGACCCAAGCCAGACTCCGAGGCCTCGGCTGGTCCGGTCTCAGCTTCACCGGTCTTCAGTGATGCTCCGACGCAGCCCCTGACTACCGCAGATCTGGAACCCGAGACCGCTTCAGAGCTTTTGGCGGAGGGTACTAGGCCGACACAGCCATTTTGTTTAGCCCCTACCGACGACACTGCTGGAAAAGATGTCGGTACTGCAGAAACACCTTTGGTTTCTGAAGGCATCTTCAGACCGATGACGCTCACCATAAAAACATATCCTAAGTCTAAGACTCCTATTAAACCTAAAAAGACTGCACTTCAGTTTCCAGTTCAATTCCCCATGCCCAAGACACAGATGCTCAAAATGGCTGAAGATTTGATCTCTTTAATCAGGGGTTCCCAACCCCCACCCGACAAAAGGCCTAGACAAGAAGATTATGCCTCCTCTGAACAAGTGTCTTTTTCCTCAGGCTTCTCTGAGGACCAAGATTACTCCTTCTCCCTTTATGAAGATTCTGATGCTGAGGATTCTGTTCCCTCAGCTTCTCCTCCTGAAGACTACTCCTTTGGGGAAACTTTACACACTATGAGGGAACATTTTCACTGGGAAGGTCGGGACTACTCTGACTCAAAGAAAAGGCTCAGAGAGTTTCTTTTACTCCCCCAGCACAGACCACTTGCCATCCCCCCAGTTTTAGACATTGTGGATGATGTTTACTTAGAATCCAGTTTGAACCCAGATTCTGTGCCTCCTGCTCCAGCCAAACCTGACAGATACTATAGAGTGCCTGATTCCCACAAATTCCTTTATAAAAGCCCTGTTACTGATCCAGCGACTATCTCCCAGGGTCCCAAAGGGGCTAAGGCTTCTATGGCTAAAAATCCTGTACCATCTGAACGGGACTCCAGAGCACTAGACAGGTGGGGGAAAAAGGTTTACACCTCAGCCACTCTAGCTATGAGGACACTAAATTGCCAATTTCACATGCTAAAATATCAGCAATTTCTAATGTCTCAGTTAAAACAAAAAATGAGCACACTCCCTCAACAGTTTGAATTGAAAGAAATGCAGGATCTGTTGCATGCAACTGAACAGGTGGGCAAACATACTTTACAATGTGGGTTTGATTCTTTGGAGGCTTCCTGCAGAGCAGCTGTCACTGGGTCTGTTATACGTAGGCATGCTTGGTTAAAGGAACAAACTCTGCCTGATCATGTTAGAGCAAACTTCTAGATGCTCCCTTACAGCAGGATGTTCTTTTTGGAGTTAAAGCAGAAGAAGTCTTAAAGAAAATGGAGGATAAGGCAAAATCTATGCAGACAGTCAAAGATTTTCTACAGGTACAACCCCCTCGCTTCAGCAGAAATTGGCCAACAAAAAATTGGTCCTTTCCAGCTCCTGACAGACCACAGAGGGGTAAATACAGACATCCAAGAGGCAGAGGACAACCACAATCCCAGTACAAACCTCGACAATGGGGCACTGCAACACAGAAGAAAGGAGAAGACAGGTCCCAAACTACCAGAAGGCAAACTCAATGACTTGCACCTCATCTGGCCAAGCAACACTCTCTTGGCAGCCCCCTTGGGAGGAAAACTCGCACTTTTTTCAGACAACTGGCACATTGTCACAAAGGACAAATGGGTCCTAGACATAATTTCATGAGGATACAGATTCCATTTTCACACCTTGCCAATGAAAAGAGGAATGCCAAACCTGCCACAAAATCAATGGGCAGAGGCACAAAAACAAATTACAGCTCTCATGGACATGAGAGCCATTCAACTGGTACCTACTCGAGAGCAAGGCCAAGGATTTTACTCAAGACTCTTTCTAGTTCCCAGAAAGGACATTCCCTGGAGACAAATTCTGGACTTTTCAATTCTAAACACCTTCTTACAAGTACCCAAATTCAAGATGCTAACACTACAGCAGCTTCTTCCCATGTTGGGCAAGAAAGCATGGCTAGTAACGTTGGACCTCAAGGAGGCATACCTGCATGTCCCTATCAGACAAAGTTGCAGAAGATACCTCCGTTTCATTGCAGGTTCAACCCATTATCAATTCTCTGCACTGCCCTTTGGCTTATCTACTGCGCCCAGGGTCTTCACAAAATGCCTGGCTCCAGTAATTGCATACTGCAAACAAAGAGGAATTCAAATATACCCATACCTGGACGACTGCCTCATCCAAGCAGAAAGCAAGGGCATCCTCTTACAACATCTGGCTTTTGTAAAACATCTTCTAAGTTGCCTGGGGTACACAGTAAACGAAAATAAATCAAAACTAGTACCCTCACAAAATATGACATTCCTGGGTGCCAACGTGAATACAACGGCCCAGAAGGCTTATCTGACGCCAGACAAACAACTACAACTGACTCAATATTTCAAAACAATGGCAACAAAGACCCAACTATCTGCAAGAAAAATTCTGCAGGCTTTGGGCTTCATGGCATCTTGCATACTACTAATGCCATTTGCTAAGCTGCATATGAGGAAATTACAGTGGTACCTAAAAAGGGTATGGTCTCAACACAGCCACAGCTTGGACACAATGATATCTCTCATTCCCTGCCTACAACAGGAGTTTCTATGGTGGTCACAGGCATGTCACCTCAACAAGAGTCAGCCTTTCACCTTGCCCCCAGCCAGGCAAACTATGACAACAGATGCATCGGACTACGCCTGGGGGGCTCATATGGCGGGACAATGTGTTCAAGGCGTATGGACTGCAGATCAACGGAATCTGCACATCAATCAAAAAGAGATGCTAGCTGTACAGAATGCTCTGACAGCCTTCAAGAATCTATTGCATCCAGGACAACTTACAATAAGGACAGACAACACCACAGTAATGTGGTACATAAACAAGGGGGTACACACTCCTACCCTCTATGCAGGCAAGCAATGACCTTGTGGAACACAGCTCTGGCTTACCAAGTTCAGTTACAAGCTCAATTCCTGCCAGGAAAAAAGAACACATTGGCAGACGACCTCAGCAGAAACATCATGGATCCCCACGAGTGGAAATTGGATCCACAAGTATTTGCAATGATAACTCAAAAATGGGGCTTTCCAGACCTAGACCTGTTTGCCAGTCCTCAAAACTATCAACTGACAAAATTTTGTACAAGGACACTTCACCATCAAGCTTGGAAAGTGGACGCACTCTTATTCAGTTGGAAAAACCTGACAAGTATATGCCTTCCCTCCATTGCCTCTCCTCACAAAGGTGCTTCTGAAAGTCAGAAAGGAGAGACCACGACTGATACTCATAGCCCCAGACTGGCCGCGCCAGCACTGGTACCCACTATTGAGGAATATGGCCCCGGGCCCACCTTGGATTTTACCACAGATTGCCCATTTGCTCACACAGCAAAACAATCAGATTCATCACAGCCAGCTCAAAACCTTAAATCTGGCTGCATGGCAAATCACCTAAGCATCCAGCCAGCTACTCTTTCACAAGCAGTTATGGATGTTATTCTGGAAGCTAGGAGGCTCAGCACCAGGAAGGCCTTTTCGGACAAATGGAAAAGGTTTTGTGCCTGGAACCAAGCTAAAGGCCAAAACACACTTCAGCCTCACATGCCTCAGATTCGACAGTATTTAACTGAGATGTTGCACAAAGGACTTTTTTTTTTTCTTCCATTAAAATCCATGCATCAGCTATTTCAGCCCACCGCAACACGGATCCACCCTTATTTTCGCATCCACTTCTAAGGCAGTTCCTCAGAGGGGCAAATAACATTAGGCCCCCCAGGAGAGCACCTATAACAACATGGGACCTCAATTTTGTTCTGGAAAAACTTAAGCTACCTCCCTTTGAACCAGCTTTCTCTGCAGATCTGCAGTTTCTATCATGGAAGACTGCCCTGCTGCTAGCAATAACTTCAGCTAGAAGAGCCTCAGATCTGCAGGCACTATTGGCAGTGGAACCGTTCCTCATTTTCCATTGACAGAGTTTCTCTATGAACTAATCCTTCCTTCATGCCTAAGGTGGTTTCCAGTGTGGCTTTAAATCAAACCATCCACTTACCCACCTTCTTGTAATAACTTCCTCAGATGAAACAGAAATGCATGGGATTTCTGTTTCATCTGAGAAAGTCATTAGAGGACGAAAACGCATCTGTGGTGATAACAGCATTTATGGTTTTATTCTGAAGAAAGTGCGTTTCAATAAAGCTTGTTCTTGTGAAAATACCAGTGGAGTCATGTCTTGGTGGAATTGCTCTATTTTCTTTTGGTTTTGGCTGCTTTTATTGAGCAATTTACTTTCCTGTTCGTTTTAACTTAACAGGCTTCCCTAGCTGTATCTGAAGTATATTTTAATAATGCCAAAACCCTGTAATGTTTTACATGCCTCCTTATACTTGGTTACATTGGTTTCCAAGCCTGGTCTTGCTTGTGCCTCTTTATCTAGCATTCCATTGCTGTGTACATCTTTCCCTTAAGAAGGGAACATTCTGTAGCTAGCAAGATTGTATCTTTCCCTTGAGAAAGGAACATTCTGTATTTCTGTATTTTCTGCACATTTCATGGTTATCTTTCCTTTCTAATAAACTGTCTTTCTCTGAAACTGAATGCATACGTGTCTGACTATATTTTCAGGCGTTATTCTATCTAAATGTACTACAGTGAGTTTACTGAGAATACCTTAACTCTAACAGCTCCCCCCTGAGGTCCCTTATGAAAGTTTACAGGAACGTACTTTTATAGTTACTTTACATCTGTATTGCTAAGTACTGTATACAGCTTTATGCTACCTGACTCATAATCTGAAAGTAAAATTTATTTGGTAAATAAACTTGCAATTTTAATTTTGACCATTAGGTGTCACTTGAGCATTTATGGCCTGTTTGGATTGAAGTCTCTCAACTTTGATTTAATTGTTTTGACCACTAGGCTTGACATCTGTTAACTTTATGATTTAATTTCTATATTACCTAGATTCATAGTCTTTAGAGTCTTTAAGTCTAAGGTCTGATGTTGTTGTCTTTCTGCTTTTCCCGGTTAGGAGACACCACAGCGGAACTCCGGTCCGCTAATGATTGGCAGTAGATTTTCATGAATGCCGAGGTGCCTGCTCGATGTTCAACCTTCAACGAAGGCACGCCCATTTACGCATGTCTTTCGAACACCCACCCAACCACGGGGAGGACATGCAGACTCCACGCAGAAGGCACACCCCCCGTACTCCAGCCGCGAATCGAACGGGAGAACCTCTTGCTGTGAGGTAACAACGCTACCGCTGCACCAACGCGGCAAGTCTAAGTTCTGATGTATGAGTGATATATCCAGAACCTGCACATTATTCTGAAAATGAGTGTCTTAATTCTGTGCCTTTTAAAGCTGATTAAAATGCCCTACACGTCCTTAACCTGTCTTTGTGAATCATTTAAGTTAGGCAGAGTACGAACTGTTAACCCTGCCTATTTTTCTTCCCTATCTCTGTATGCTATATCGGTAAAATTACACTTTCTATTGTCTATGTTTTTTACCTTATGAACTGGTGCCTTAGTGTACCATGATACCTCTCTCTCTTATAGCAAATAAAACCTTTCCCTGTTGTTCATAGATTTAAATCTTTTAAACGTTGTACTATTTAATCCTTTTTCTTTTTTGTTGTATAGCCTATCAAGCATGTTGGCTATTTCTGAAGACTAATTGCAACAAAGGGATAACTTTATACTTGGTTTTGAAGCATATTGACCATATGTTGTATTAACTTGTATCCATAAATTTTCATCTAGATTTGGTAATAATGCTACTTAACTTTTATGTGCTGTAATAGATGTCTGTCTCCTAAATTTGTCTGTATATTCTATGACATTTATCATTTATGAGCTATAATAGTTTGCTAAAAGTTATACTTTTTGTATTTTAGGTCTATACCTTTGCATTTTCTGTTAGTGTCTTTTTAAGTTTCTGACTAATGTACAATAATTATGTAAAGTGCACTGTAATCTGTAAATTAATTAATAAATTTAAGCCTGCCCTGTTATGCCTCCAGTATATTTGAATAACTATTACTACCTATTTGTTAGATAACTTATATTAATAAGCCTGTAATAAATAATTGTCACTTTACCCTTAACTAATGACTGAATAACATAATTCTGTTTAATGTGAAGTAACTGAGTATTATTTTTACATTCTGAAATTAGACTGAAATGTACTGTACTGAACATGCATAATGGAGTATGAATGTGATATTCTGAATCTTGACTGAAATTTACATTCGCGTGATACGTATTTATACTGAACATCTGAAATAGTTGTGTACATTGTGGAAAGTAAACTAATACTAAAAAATTATCTTTTGCCAATGTTAATTGAACACAGATAAAAGCATAACTGAAAACATGTAGGTTATATTCTGAAAACCAAACTAAGTACCTTTACCTGTCAGTATTGTCTAAACATAGATAAATTGAAAACTATTACTGTTGTACAATTGTCTGAAAACATGAGAACATTTTGACAGTTACCTGAACACATATATAAAAATAAACTGAAATCTGTTAATAGTTCAGTCTCCAGAATATAACAATCTTTGTCAATATTGCCTGAATATAGATAAAAACAAAAACTGAAACTAGTAGTGTTATATAACTGAAAACGTACATACTTGCTTTAACTCGTACATTTTAACTTTAAAAAAAACATTGAAGAAATAACTGAAACACATAGACAGAAAAACTTCTGCATCACAGCTCTTGCCAAATTTTACTCTGCATTGTCGCAGTCACTGATGAGGTAAGGAAAGGCTTGCTTTAATGTCAGAGTGTCCTTTTTATAGTTAGGCCTTTTAAGCCTCTTTCTTCTCTTGTGCAAGGCTGGGTGGCTAACGTTCTTGATTGTATTTAGTATCATGTCCTTAAAATAACATTTGCTTCTTTAACAATTATAAACTGATAGCACTGCTTGTTGCCCTGACTTTATTTACATTTTTCTTCATGAAATACACATTTGCTGCTAATAAACTTTTGTAAGTCTGTGAGCAGACTGATAACCTTAAAGGAAATTAAAGTAGTAATTTAACACTGTGCATGTTTGCACCTATACAAGTTTAACTTTAACTGTTGAACTTTTTACATTTACTCTCATGAGACGCAGATTTTAACATGCTGTTCTGTGAGTGAAACTCCACCCACTGCCTTACTTTAGCCGTTTCTTTAGCTGATGTAATTTAACCTTTTAATACTACTGTATGCCACAAGTATTTATCATTACTGTCTACAATTTTCTTGGACAAATAGTAAAACTGTAAATGCATTAAATTGATCATCATACTGCCTTATGGCATACAGTAGTGTCCTTAATTCAGTTTGCTAAGTTGGCTGTAATTTGATCTGGTGTGCTTGGTAAACTGCAGTTTCTGTGTGAAATATATACAATGTTAAACTGATTATATAAATACATTTATTACTGGGTTTAAACTGATCTGATGCTGTCCAAAACACTTGGAGAAATTAAACCATGACAGAACCCTTCTATTTGACTCTCTTTCTCTCATAAGACATTGTGAATTGGAGCTTACAGGCCCATTTATTTCCAGCTTTTTTATGCCTCAAGTGTTTCTGAATGCCAAATATTGCATGATCGTATTGTAGTAGATTGTAAATGTTCAGTGGTGTCAACTATTGGAGTACATGTCACAGCTTTTAAGGCTGTCCAACGTTTGCAGATTTCATCCGAGTGCATTTGCCGAGCTTGACTTTGGGTATTCCCTTTGTAGTTCTCACTCCTGTAGTCACCATAAGTATGGATTCCTCTGCACTAGGTTGAGGGTTGGTGGAAATCTCATGGCCAAGACAGTTCATGGAGTATGTTCACATTGAGGCCAGTCAACAACATGTCAGTATGTTGGATCTTCTTGGTGGTGTTAACACTCACACTGATCACACTACAGTTGACTGATATGTAAACAGGGAGGAGCTCACTCCTAACATGTCTGTTTTAAAGCAATAAAGATTGGGAATGTGTTGTGTCCAGAAACAGTTTCCTGTAGTTAGTCACCCATGCCATGCTTGTCAACTGTTTACCGAGGCCTCATGAGTGGCCCTTTAGACAGTATTCATTAGTGCAGACATTCATCCATCAGTACAGAAGACGTTGCTATGACCCGTTTGCATCCTATACCAGTGCCAAGTTCAGCAACCCACTTTGAAGAGTTGAGCCAGATGTCCATTTCTAGAGGATGAGAATAGTTCAGTATTAGATGTCTACTTAATGAATATTTCTAGAATATCTGGGTTTACAGTATGTGCCTTACCTTACTAATCTTTACATTTGTCAAGACAAAGTTACTTTATTAGGATATAAAAATGTGCAGCTTCAACTTGTGTGTAAGTCGCAAGAAGTATTGAAACTTAATTTTACTTTATTGATGTCTTGCCAGTACAAGTCCATTTTTTTCTCATCTTGATCATTGAGTGCTTAACACTCCATCTTGTGAATTAAAAGGATTATGAAATTGTAATCAGTCTTGTATGATTATTTCATTTATCCTTTTTGAAGACACCATTAAAGCTTTAAGTTGTTTATATTGGAAGTTGTGCTGTGCAGTAGTTGCAGTTAATTTATTTTCTTTAATGTGTTTGAATAGACTGATGGAAGAACATGCAGATTCTGTGGAAAGATTTGCAGAGGAGAAGTCGTCGCTTCTGCAGCAGCTGAAAGAGAGACATGATGAACTTGAATCTCAGATTCAGCAGCTGAAAAGTCAGCACCAGCAGCAGCTTGATGCAGTTAAAGCAGAACACCAGGCCAACACTGAACTCTTGAGAGCTGAATTAGAAGCTCAGAACCAGGAGCGATTTAAGGCCCTTGAGGTAGAACTGCAGAGTAAACACCTTGCGCAAGTAGAGGAGCTTGAGGCAAAACACTTGTCTAACTTGGATAACTTAGAGTCATCTTATCTGTCTGAAATACAGTCCATTCGTGATGAGCATGAACTTGCAGTGCAAGATCTAAAAGCAGAGCATTTGAAACAAATGCATACAAAGCAGGAGGAACTTGCTGAAGTACATCAAAACACTTTAGAGGACCTGAAGAAGGAAAGTAATGCAAATTGGGTTCAGGAAATGGAGAAGTTGAATGTTAAACATAAGAATGACCTGAGGATACTAGAGGACAGACTTCGCAAGGAATTGTCTTCTTTTCATTTGGAAAAATTTAAAGCTATGAGTTATGAACTGGAAGAGGCTCACAAGGTAATTGCTTTTTTCCATATACACACATACATATGTTTATCGATTCTCAGTTGAAAAGGGATGCATACTTCCACCCATTCTATATGACCATTTATTACAGACAGTAATTTTACAGTTTAGAATAATTAAGCTGATGCCCTTTACCTTATTTGTTTGTATTTTAAGAATTATTGGTTTTAAGTAACTACTGGCGCCAATACAAAAAAGGGAATTTTCAAAAGATGGATAATTTCTTCAAAATCTGCCATCCATTTGTCTATTTATCTATCCATTTGTCTGTCTATCTAATGTATCTCTGTCTATCCTTTGACTGGGTTAGTCCCATTAGCATGGTAGCCTCTTTCAGGTTAGAAACAATAAAAACGACAGAAGAAGCTCACCACAGGTGTTATATAACACTATTTAATCAAAGTTAAAAGCAGGTACAGGATCTAGATAATAAGTAAGCGCTTTCACGTTTTAATAAACACTTCTCCAGACTTCCAAGACATAACATAATTAGTTCACAACTCTCTCATCCTTTGTAGCTTTTTCAGACATTCTTATAACCCAATCATCTGATAAAAGTCATTATGACATCATGGAAATTAATTAGTCATTAAAACCATACACAAGTATTTCTAAAAACTAAACATCTAACAAAAACAGTGTCATGCACTTTCATTCTCACAGATCCAATCAAAAAGTAAACTTATACAATCAAAAAAACATATGTAAATAACAGCAGCAATATACGTTTACTATGCACATATAAAAATAGTAAAACATTTCTCCTAAATATATATCAAAAAACATTTTCATATGTAGATAAGAATTTCTTTAAATACTCTCATATAGGCGTATATTGCATTACAACATAAAACATAGTGATATATGCATTCCTAACTAATTGATGTTACTATATCCCTTATAAAAATGGATGCATATATATCTAATGTGAATAAGGTTGTTTCATTAAGAAGGGTTTGAGTGACACCTTGTCATTCAAACCATGAGATCTATGTGCTTGCAGCTTCAATATCCATTT
The DNA here is from genome assembly GCF_019279795.1 of Protopterus annectens. Classification (NCBI taxonomy): domain Eukaryota; kingdom Metazoa; phylum Chordata; order Ceratodontiformes; family Protopteridae; genus Protopterus; species Protopterus annectens. Next base: position 69,814,589 of record NC_056728.1, read on the forward strand.
ATTTTCTATTTCTTCTGTATAGGTCTTGATATCACCTAGCCTACCTGTTTTCTTGATTAACTCTAATACTTCTAATACTCTAAATTTGAACTTGTGCATACTTCCTTTCTCCAGAACATGTCTTGCCAAAGCATTCCCTTCATCCTCCTTATTAATGGCATAAATATGCTCCCTAACGCATTCTTTAAGCGTTCTATTTGTCTTTCCTACATAGAAAGACAAACCTAATTGACATTGAGCCAGGTATACCAAGTCTGTGGACTTAGTCAGCATACTGTTTAAAAATATAATATTGTCCCATATCTGGATGTGTAAATTTATTATCATTAGCCATGCATATGCAGTGACTACAATTTCTACATGAGAAAGTACCCTTTTCTCTGCAAATATACTCCTTCCATCTTATTCTCTTCATAACAAAGCAACCTTTTTAATGATTTCATGTTTTTATATGTAAAACTAGGTTTCATTCCAACTAATTCAGATATCTGATCATCCACTGTTAATATTCCCCAATTTTTATTTATTATTTCTTTAATCTGTAGGTTTTTATTAGTAAAAGGAATTATCATCCTATTCTTCTTGACTCTTTGTTCTACTATGCATAGATCTTTCCCATCATCTCTAACTATTCTTGTCGCATGGAAGAAAGGTTTCCCTTTTTTTCTTCTCTGTATAGTGCTTTCATTAAGTGCATTATCAATCTCTTTTTTTGAATAGCCTCTTTCCATAAATGTATTAGTTAACAGTTTTTGCTGATTATGATATTCATTATCATGACTAGTTAATGTGGATAATCCTCAGTGCCTGGCTCTTCACAACATTTTGATAGACATGTCCTGGATGCATACTGCTCCGGTGTAATAAATTATTCCTCCAACAAGGTTTCCTATACATATCTGTTCTCATTATATTATCCTTTTTAGTTAGCTGTACGTCTAAAAACTATCTCTTCTCTAATGAGCTCTTACATTCAAAACTTAAAAAAATCCGTCGTCCTATTTATATAGGTGACAAAATCATCTACTTGTTGTTTAGAGCCACTCCATATAAGAAAGACGTCATCTACAAAACGTCCATAGTATTTTATATATCTATTCGAGAAGGCATCACCCATGACATAAACAGCTTCCCAATATGCAAGTACTACATTCGCATACGAATTCGCACAAGTGGTCCCCATTGCAACCCCTTTTTTCTGTAGATAATATTTTTTGTCATACATGAAAACATTGTTGCTCAATACTATATCCATCAATAGCATACATCTCATAATATGATCTCTAGGTATTCCTTTTTCAATTAATAACAATCTTACCTATTCCATTCCTGTTGTGTTAGGTATTGATGTAAAGAGAGACACAACATCTAGCGTCACAAACAAATCATTATCTACATTCTCCATGGAAAAAGCATAGGTGGCATAACTTTCTAAAAAATGTTGTGTGTCTTTTATTATTGACTATATACCATCTACCACCGGTCTGAATTGTTTTTCTAAATAAATCGACAGTGGTTCGGTAAGCCAACTATTATCTGAGACAATAGAGGGTCCATTAAAGCTTTGTGTATCTTTGGTAACTCTCTAAAAACAGGAATTACAGGTTTTTCTACCAAAAAATACATATACAGTTCATTGTCTATCATATTGCATAAAAGCAAATCATACAACTCAGCCTGAATATTTTTAATGATCTTATCTAACATCACTCCACTAAGATTTTGATACGTTCCCTCATCATATAACAATTCATGCATCTTATTTACTTACATATCATGATCTACTTGTGCAAATTCGTATGCGAATTTAGTACTTGCATATTGGGAAGCTGTTTATGTTATGGGTGATACCTTCTCGAATAGATATATAAAATACTATGGACGTTTTGTAGATCATGTCTTTCTTATATGGAGTGGCTCTAAACAACAATTAGATGATTTTGTCACCTATATAAATGGGACGACGGATTTTTTTAAGTTTTGAATGTAAGAGCTCATTAGAGAAGATAGAGTTTTTAGATGTACAGCTAACTAAAAAAGGATAATATAATAAGAACAGATATGTATAGGAAACCTTGTTGGAGGAATAATTTATTACATCGGAGCAGTATGCATCCAGGACATGTCTATCAAAATGTTGTGAAGAACCAGGCACTGAGGATATCCAGATTAACTAGTCATGATAATGAATATCATAATCAACAAAAACTGTTAACTAATACATTTATGGAAAGAGGTTATTCAAAAAAAGAGATTGATAATGCACTTAATGAAAGCACTATACAGAGAAGAAAAAAGGGAAACCTTTCTTCCATGCAACAAGAATAGATGGAGAAGATGGGAAAGATCTATGTGTAGTAGAACAGAGAGTCAAGAAAAATAGGATAATAATTCCTTTTACTAATAAAAGCCTACAGATTAAAGAAATAATAAATAAAAATTGGGGGAATATTAACAGCGGATGATCAGATATCTGAATTAGTTGGAATGAAACCTAGTTTTACATTTATTTATTTTATTTATTTTACATTTGTTAACCGGGATGGTCCAACTGGATACATGTCCTTTTTCAGCGGAGGCCCGGGGAGAAAAGCTCCAACAGAGTTACATTGATAATTAGGTACAGTAATTGAGATGAAAGAAATTAACAAAAAATAGGCTATATACATACAAGTACAAGACTGCCATTACAATTTCTGAAATTGCTACTACAAAAGTTACATTAATAACATATTAGCAAAGACGGTAGGCAGTATAATGACATAGAGTTAGACAGGATACATATTTCTTTATCACAGTATACAAAGTACTTATCATCTTAGCTAGTTGTTTATGTTTTAGTTGATGGCACAGAGCTAGTCTGGATTTGAGCAAGGACATAGCCAGTGTGACTTGAAGTGGAGTTTTAGACTATTTTTGAATTGACTTAGAGAAGTTGCAAGCGTGAGGTTATTTGGGAGAGAGTTCCATATTTTACTGGTGGTGTTGGCAAATAGCGCGTCGCCACCTAGGTTGAACGATTTAGTTGTTTGGACAAGGAGTCTATTTGCTGAGCGAAGGCAGCTTAGATTAGAGTAGGGAGTCGTTACGTTTTTTAGTGCTTGGGTATTCTCAGGTTGTTTAAGGATTTTGAAGGCCTCTATGAGTTGGTACTGCTGAAGAAGGTATGGGAATTCTATCCATCCAAGCTTTTTTAGGTTAGTACAGTGGTGTGTTCTGTAGGGTAGGCCTGTAACGAATCTGGCAATGTGATTATAGCAGGATGAGAGCTTGTTCAGATCAGATTTGATAAGGTGAGTGAGGACAGGAGAGGCATATAGTAGGGTAGAGAGAAGGTGTGAACGGGCTGTGGCTACCCTGGCATTCGGGGTAAGGAAGGCTTTTATTCTGTATAGGGTCCCAAGTTTCTTGTTGACTGACTTAATGGCTTGGTTGATGTGTATATCAAATCTGAGTTTATTGTCAATGTTTACTCCTAATAGCTTTGTATAGGTGTCTGGGGAGATGATGGTCCCATTATTGGATTTTATAGTGAAGTGTTGTGTCAGAGATCTATTGGTTGGGTAGAAGAGAAGTAGCTTAGTTTTGTTTGGATTTAAGATCAGGAGATGGTTGGCAAGCCAGTTTTCGACTTTGGTGAAGCTATGTTGGGTGGTAGTTAGTAGATTTGCAAGAGAGGCATTGGAACATATTATAGTTGAGTCATCTGCGTATTGAATACAGGTGGCTTCAGGGATGACTGTATGGATGTCGTTTATAAAGACTAAAAAGAGGAGAGGTCCTAGTATGGAGCCTTGAGGAACTCCTATGGTATTTGGTAGCAGGCACGAGAGCTTGCTTTGCCACATTACTGCTTGTTGTCTCCCAGTGAGGTAAGCTTGAAACCAGTTAAGGGCTGGAGTATCTAGATACAGGGTTTTTAGAGTATATAGAAGTAACTGATGGTTTACCATATCGAAGGCTTTCGATAGGTTCAGAAAGAGAGCGGAGGATATTTTTTTGTTTTTCCAGTTTAGATTAATGTTTTCAGAAAAAGAGAGGAGGGCAGTGGTTGTACTATGATGGGGTCTGAATCCATGTTGAGAGTCTGTAAGTAGTTTAATTTGGGTTAGATAGAGCATTAGTTGGTTGTGCATGCGCTTTTCCATAATTTTGGCAAGTGGTGATAGTATGGCTATAGGTCTATAGTTGGATAGTTCTGTGGATGAACCTCCTTTGTGGAGTGGAATAACGTAGGATATTTTCCAAATTGAGTGGATAGAGGCCTTGGTTATGGTTCTGTTAATTAAGATAGAGATAGGGTAGGCTACGACATCTGCAGCTATTTGCAGGTATTCAGCCGGCAGAAGATCGGCTGAAAGGGTGGTTGGCTTCAGTTTTTTTCAAAAGGGATCTGATAAAGGATGTAGACACTGGCTGGAAGTTAAGAGAGTGGTGAGTCGGGTATAGTGTTTATAGAAGTGGAGGGAGGAGAAAGTTGGACATATAAAAACATGAAATCATTAAAAAGGTTGCTTTGTTATGAAGAGAATAAGAGGGAAGGAGTATATTCACAGAGAAAAGGGTACTTTCTCATGTAGAAATTGTAGTCACTGCATATACATGGCTAATGATAATAAATTTACACATCCAGATACGGGACAATATTATATTTTTAAACAGCATGCTGACTGTAAGTCTAGAGACTTGGTATACCTGGCTCAATGTCAATTATGTTTGTCTTTCTATGTAGGAAAGACAAATAGAACGCTTAAAGAACGCGTTAGGGAGCATATTTATGCCATTAATAAGGAGGATGAAGGGAATGCTTTGGCAAGACATGTTCTAGAGAAAGGAAGTATGCACAAGTTCAAATTTAGAGTATTAGAGTTAATCAAGAAAACAGGTAGGCTAGGTGATATCAAGACCTATACAGAAGAAATAGAGAATAAATGGATAATGAAGCTGCAAGCACATAGATCTCATGGTTTGAATGACAAGGTGAACCTCAAACCCTTCTTAATGAAACGACCTTATTCACATTAGATATATATATGCATACATTTTTATAAGGGATATAGTAACATCAATTAGGAATGCATATATTACTATGTTTTATGTTGTAATGCAATATATGCCTATATGGGAGTATTTAAAGAAATTCTTATCTACATATGAAAATGTTTTTTGATATATATTTATGAGAAATGTTTTACCATTTTTATATGTGCATAGTAAACATATATTGCTGCTGTTAATTATATATATTTTTTATTGTATAAGTTTATTTTTTGATTGGATCTGTGAGAATGAAAGTGCATGAAACTTTGTTTTTGTTAGATGTTTAGTTTTTAGAAATAGTTGTGTATGGATTTAATGATTAATTAATTTCCATGATGTCATAATGTCTTTTATCAGATGATTGGGTTATAAGAATTTTTGAAAAAGCTATAAAGGATGTGAGAGTTGTGAACTAATTATGTTACGTCTTGGAAGTCTGAAGCGTTTATTACAATGTGAAAGCGCTTACTTATTGTCTGGATCCTGTACCTGGTTTTAACTTTGAATAAATAGTGTTATAAAATAGCTGTGGCGAGCTTCTTCTGTAATTTTTATTGTTTCTGCATTTTGTTTCCGAAGAAGCACCTTGCTCAGGACTGACTGGATATATATTTTTTAGAATTCTTTCAGGGTAGACCTGAGATAGTATTTATACTACATGGGGAAATTTGGTCTGGACATTAGGGATTCGCCCCTGCTCTTTTCATTTGGTGTCTTGGGATCGTGTACATCTACCCGCGATACCACCAACTCGAGCAGATTGGGCTGCAGTTTAATAACTCATCTGAAAGATGGTACACTCAGGAGTACTGCATCCCCTTTATGCTGCACTGCAGTGTCAGTAGTCTTGTCTACCTGGTGTGGGAGTAGTACAATAGCAAGCACCAAAGGTGAGAATGTTTCCTGTTGCATCACTGACAGTTATTTTTTTTTTGTGTTCAATTTAATATATGTATAAGAATGGTGAGGGGATCAGGGAGGGGGCACCCTGGAGTACAGGAAGAAAAGGTTTGTCCCAGTCAGACAAAGCAGTCTGTTGTCAAGCAGAGTAGACAGCCGCAAAATGAAACCTTGCAATACGTTTAACATTACATTTGCCCTCTGAATAGGGTTCTGCATGTAATCCAAACCTGTGCAGTATTCCATTTATTTGTAAAGGACAGCTTTCCTAGTGTTTACTTTGAGCTTCATATTTTAATAATCTCCTGTACTTGATTGCCACTGGACTACCCCAGAGGGGGCTGCATGTTTCCAGGTCCTTGGGGTAAATTTCACTGTAACTGTTAGGGTCTCCCATGAAGTCTGGCTTAGGAAATCATGATTTGATCGGACAGTGGATGTAAGAAAAACATAAAAAAATATCATAAAAGCAAATAGCACCTTGTGTCTCCTACAACATGCACTTTCTGCCACCCTCCTGGAGGATATCCAGACTAGGACAAAAATGGAAAAATCGTGTTAGCTCTCCTCAGTCACATCCTCCAGGCAGTACTGCTATTCATTTGGGAACCCTGCTTACATGTGGGACAAATAATATGGTATTAAAAATTACTTGGCACCCAAAAAATCACAATGAAACTGCAGTAGAAATTATAGGGACGGCCAGTGAGCAGTCCTTGTTTGCTGAAGTTAATACTAAACTTTCTTTCAATCAAACTAGTAAGTTTGTATGTGCTAGTTTGATTCTAGATGGTGACAGTGCAGCATTCAGTGCACCATATATGTTAAACACCAAGGGCATTTACTGTCCTCTGCCAAAAAATCTGACACAAGTGTTGATTGTAAGAGCCTGCGTTGTAACCTACATTGGTCCCCAAAAGACATACCCGTGCTCAGCTGGCAGGGATAGCTAAAGCAGTATTGTTGCAACTTACATTGGTCCCCAAAAGACATACCCATGCTCAGCTGGTAGGGATAGCTAAAGCAGTACTGTTAAAATTAAGATGGTCTTTCTGCTTTAGGACATTTAACACTGATTTGGCTTGCTGGAAAGATATTGTCCCACATTCTGTAATAAGTATACCCAAGTGTAACCTTTCTTATGGTCCAGTCCAGCAATCTGTTCATGTACTTCATATTGATTACTGCTGCAGTAACCTTAGCTATATAGGTTATGTCCTGCATAAGGTATAACAGCTGACCAACTTCCAAAGCTGCCATAAAAAGATAGGTTTGGGCACCAAGCCTTTTAGAGTTTTCCTGCCTCTGAACAGTATGCTCCTTTGCGGGCTTTTAAGTGTTGATGGTCTGCTTTGGCTCTTCCTTTGCAGGACAGATAAGTTCCCTTTGGGAGAAAAAACTTTCACATTATAGATTTTTTTTCTACTTCCCTGTTGTTTGTGTACCTAGGAGTGTATATTTTAATGCACTGCCACGAGACTTAACTGTTCTTTTAATTGGGAGAGCTTTTTCCCTCTCAGTTTAAAAGTTGTTTAAAGTCACTGAAAACCAGTTTTTTCTTTGAAGAAACTGCATTTATTTTACTTTTTGGGGCTGGTAAAGTGTTTTGAAGTGCTTTTTACCATGTTTTTGTTTGAAAAAGGTGACTTTTAAAGACTTGAAAATTTTGCCAGCTTTTGTTGCCTGTTTTGCCTGAGAAAGCGGTACCAGTTTTATCTTGACCATGAAAAGACTACCAGTACCATGGTTAGTCCTCCTTCCAGCCGCAAAAAGAAAGTTAAGCAAATGCTAAACCCTCTTTCAAATGAATTAGTTAAGTTTGTATTTGCTAGTTTGATTCTGGGTGGTGACAGTTCAGCCTTCAATGCACCGTGTATATTGAACATCTAGGGTTTCCACAACTTGCACCCATTGATAGTTTACCCTGGATTTCTCTGGCGTATCACCTACAGCCACTATAAACTTGGGGTTTAGCCACATCCTCTGCAGATTTTGGGGTCACATCAATTGGACAAAGGAGATCCGCTCTTGTTGGTCCTGGGAAAGGGAACAGGTAAGGCTTTCCTGTATAGTCAGAATATTGTGCCCATCTTGGGGAAGCTGCTGCTGCCATTAATAGCACACTTGGCCACATTTTCCTTTCCAAAAAAAAATCCCAAAAAACTAAACTTGTATGTTGCTCCTTCACAGATTTCCTTACAGAGGAGTAGTTTACTGGGTCTGGCTCAGGGTTTAATTCAGGCTATTGACCCTTCTTATAAGGTATTTTCTGGAAAAAGAAAGAAGAGTACCACTTTTCCTGAAGAGATTCAAGATTCTGAATCTTGACAGGAAGATTAACAGACATGCAGGGTTTTCTCGTCAGTCTTCTGATTCAGAGTCAGAGGAGAGCTCAGTTTCTGATTCTCCCTATGTGTGTTTCTTTCTGTGAGACTAGCTCCAGAATTTGCCAGTGATTGCAGTGAGAGAACACAGAGGTTTCTCAGTCCTTCAGAAAATACTTTGAGCTGTTAACTTGCACCCATTCCTCCTGTTCTGTCAGCTTTGTGGGATGTGTGTGTCACTGCCTGCAGTTTTCCTGGTAGTCAGCCTGCTGCCCCTAAAAAGAAAGAATGTATAAAGTTCCTCAGTCTTTTAAGTTTTTATTCACTCTTCCCAAACCTGACCCAGCAGCAATAGTTTGGTAATCCTGCTGCTGCTAAACATTAGGTTAACTCCAGTCCTACTCTTTCTGACAAAGATGGAATGATTATAACTATGGAAAAAAAGTTTATACTTCTGCAACTTTGATTTTCAGAATTTTAAACTGCCAGCCTTATATGTTAAACTGTACGCTGACTAATTGTGAAATGTGAGGTATGTTTTGATTGCAGTTTCTTCTTGTGAAAATTTTGTTTTAAATAAGTTAGTGTCTTTCATTCTACATGTCACAATTTATTGTTTACAGTGCGTGTACGACTCTGTTGATACTTCTTATAGGGCTGTGGCCACTGTTTTGAGGAGGTTTGCCTAACTGCGTTTTCAGAACCTCACAGATTATGCAAAAAATGAGATTTTAAATTCTCCTCAGAAGAGAGATTCAGTTTTTGGTCTGTCTGCTATAGAGATTATCAAAAATGTGATGAAAAGAGTAAGTTGATTCAGGTAATCTCTAAGATGTTTCAGCCCGCCTTTTTGAAAGTTTTTAAAGGATTCTCTAACTCTTCATTCAATTTTGCCACAAAACAAAGTAAACAGTCTCGACAAAATGCAGGTAAACAGACATTTTAGAAGAAATGGCATGGGGCTTCCCAAAGAATTCAGGAACACCTCAAAAATAAGGACAGTCCAACAAGTCAAAATGGCTGCTTTAGGAACCTTGTCCCCCACTCCTACCTTGACAGTCTTGCTTCCCTTCTAGAAAGTCTGAATTTCCACTTTTATGTTTGAGAACAGATAGTTTCAGACAAATTGGTTCTGAATATTATCCATCAAGTTTGGCAGTGGAAGGAAAGCCCTCCTTTCCAGGGAGTAGTTCGTTATTCACCAGACCAGACTGTTATTGCCTTTATTCCTTAATCCCAAGTTGTCCCAGGGAGTGATAGAACCAGTTCCTTCTTCCCAGGTTGAGAAATTGTTTTCAGGGGTGTTTTAATGCCAAAGAAAGAAAATCTTTGAGACCAGTTTTGTATCTTTCTACGCAAAACCACATTGTGATAGTGCTCAGTTTCAAAATGTGACTTCACAACCTGTTACCTCTTTCTCTGTTTCAAGTTTCCTGGTAATATTACACTTAAACAATGCTCATCATCACATCACTATACATCCAGACTTCAAACATTTAAGGTTTTGTGTGTTTGGATCACATTAACAGTTTTCTGCCTTACCCATTGGACTATCCATTGCACCAAGTGTGTTCACAAAGTGACCATTTGATTTTTTAAAACTGGGAAGTGAATTTGCATTCCAGTTTCTCTGTGAAGATGCCAGTAAGCTCTGCAGCTTTACTTAAAGTAAGCAGACCCCTCCCATTTTAACCTTTTGCTGTGTGTTATCTGTGAGGGCTGCTAGTTGTAGAGTTAGGGAGTCTTGGCACAGTTGGTCTCTCTTGTTACTGCATAGTTCTCTGTGCTGGGCTTTTCATATCCACCACCAGTACCACATTTCTCCATCCCTTTGGAGAGCTCATAATAATTTTGAATTGTCTCTGGCAATATTGTACTGGAGTATCTCTCAGTTTTTCTTTTATACTCTCTACTTGCCAAAATATAAGCTTACTTTGAGTGCAACAGATTTTTTTTTTTTTTGTTGGAATGTTACATTCACAGTGTAGTGGTGGGGGGGGGGGCTATACTATAACTTGCTATGCTCACTTCCACAAGTCCCTCCCACCCCATCTTACAGTGCATTTAAGATTTGCTATCTCCACCTATTTTTTAATGTACCAATCACTGCTGGTCTCCTCAACCCCCACCTTTCTTCTTAGAAATTAGCCATAATTACATCATAACAAACCAGTCCTACTGAACTCGCTCCTCATTTTATCTCCTACCACATCTTCTGTTTTTTTAATAGCCACCATAGAAACTTGCTCTCTTCTTTCTGGCCTTTATCTCCTCCCCTGCTTCTCATCCTTTGCTCTTCTCTATAACATTCCCTTCATACTTTACTTTCCTCAGTTCAATCAGAAGTTAACTGTATCCTTCTCCAGTCGTCTCCTTTATCTTTGCTCCCCTCCCATGCTAATTCTCCAAAACACACACACTTATGCAAGATCCCCAGGCATTTTTATCCACCCAGTAAACACCTCTTTAAGGAATACTGCTTTTCTTCTTCATTCTCCAGATTTTAAAATCTGTACTAGTTACTTTACACTGGGAATTCCTATAACCGCAACTTACATTTACATTTTTCGGCTGATATCAATTATTTCCTTTGTCCCACACATGAAAACCCACAGCAGATGGTCATCGTGTGTCACTGTTGCAGTCATTACACTTGGATTATCCTGCTGGCAGGCTACCCGCAGTTGGCCAGAATTCCAAAGTCTAGATCCGGCGTTGGTTGCTGTCGCCTCTTCCCTGACGTCAGTGTGCCAGGGGTATAAAAGATGCAGCCGACGCCATTTTCTTCAGTCTTTCTTGCTGCGCGGTGCCCGAAGCAAAAGCAGTTCGCAAGTGCCGGTCGGTCGACTCCATGAGATTTTCGAAATCGAATTTCAGAATTGAAGTCTTCAATAAAGCTAAGTACCCCATTGGGGAAACTTTTTCTTGCTCCAGACCGATGTCAGTAAAAGATAACAATTGTATTTCTTGGGGGAAGCAAATACCTCATAAGGATTTTCATTCTTACTGTATTCCTTGCCTAGGCCTTGACCACGACGTTACTAGTTGTCGGTTTTGTGCTAGATTCAACAAACCCACTATTAAGCGTCGTTTTGATTTTGCTTTACATTACTTTGGCCGAAGGTTTAACTACATAATGCCGTCGGAACAACCGACGACTGGAATTCATAAAAAATGCAAAGACAAGGAAAAGGACAGGCATCCGAGGTCCAAAACCGACGAAGCCTCTTCTAGGCCATTCGCCGTTTCTCAGTGAGGCGCTTTCGCAGCCCCTGACACCCGCTACCTCTGAGCCACAGGCCGTAACCGACTCCCATGTGGAGACACCTAGGCCTCTGGAAGCTCAAGGTATTGGGCCTGCGGAAATTATTCCCTCAGATGGGTCCGGAGCCGCTGAGCAGGCATCGGCTTCTGAGGGTGTTTTCAGACCTTCACAGCTTATTATTAAGTCCACTACAGCAGCCAAGGCAAAGTCAAAAACACCATTAAAGACAAGGAAGCAAGGGCAACATGCTCCTGGACAGTCATCCATGTCAAAGAAACAGATGCTTAAAATGGGCGAGGACCTAATTACTTTGATCAGGGGCTCCCATCCCCCTCCTGATAAAAGGCCTAGGTAAGACACTGACTATGACTCCTCTGATCAGGTTTCTATTTCCTCTGATTCCTCTTCATATCAGGGATATTCTCTCCCTCCCTATGAGGACTCTGATGCAGAAGAATCTGTACCTTCAGCCTCTCCGCCTTAGGATTATTTTTTTGGGGAAACCTTGCACACCATGAGGGAGCATTTCCATTGGGAGAGCCAGGATTATTCAGATTCCAAGAAAAGGCTCAGAGACTTTTTCTCAGGCCCCTGGCTATCCCCCATGTGCTTGATATTGTTGATGATGTTTTCTCTGAATCCAGTCTATCTCCTGATTCTTTACCCCCTGCACCAGTCAAGCCAGACAGGTAATACAGGGTCCCAGACTCTCATAAATTTCTTTATAAAAACCCTGCTGCTGACCCAGAAACAATTTCTCAGGGTCCCAGAGGGGTTCAGGCTTCCACTGCAAAAAAACCTGTTCCCTCTGATAGGGATTCTACAGCTCTGGTTAGATGGGGGAAAAAGTTTACACTTCTACTACTTTAGCTGTAATGGCTTTAAACTGTCAGTTTCACATGCTTAAATATCAAGCAGTACCTCATGTCTTTGTTAAAACAGAAAATGGTTACAAACTCAGAATGTCCTGACAATAAGGAAATGCAGGATTTATTGCATGCAGCTGAACAAGTGGGAAAGCATACTCTGCAATGTGGTTTTGATTCATTAGAGGCTTCTTGTAGAGTCACAGTTACAGGCTCTGTCATTCGAAGGCATGCTTGGTTGAAAGAACAAAGTTTACCTGAACATGTTAAAGTAAAATTATTGGATGCTCCACTACATCATGATACTTTGTTTGGTGTTAAGGCAGAAGAGGTGTTAAAGAAAATGGAGGATAAAGCAAAATCAATGCAGACAGTAAAGGATTTCTTACAGGTTTAACCACCTAGGTTTAGCAGAAACTGGCCTTCAAAAAATTGGTCCTTTTCAGTGTCAGACAGGCCACAAAGAGGCAGATCTCAGGCCCCAATGCTCATACAGTCATAAACAATGGGGCGCTTCAGCCCCCAAAGGAGGAGAAGACAAATCACAACCTTATAGAAAACAGTCCCAATGACTTACCTCCACAAATGCCAAGCACTTACCTTTTGGCAGCACCCTTAGGGGGAAAGCTAGCACTTTTCTCACAAAATTGGTACATGATCACCCAGGACAAATGGGTACTGAATATTGTTTTTCAGGGTTACAGGTTCCACTTTTACACCCTTCCAAAATCAAAAGGCATGCCAGACCTGCCACAAAACCAATGGGCAGAGGCACAAAAACAAATTTCTGCTCTCATGGACATGAGAGCTGTTCAAAGAGTACTACAGCAACAACAGGGACAAGGATTTAACTCAAGACTTTTCCTGGTACAGAGAAAGGACAAAGCCTGGAGACCAGTACTGAATCTGTCAATCCTAAATACTTTCCTGGATGTTCCAAAATTCAAAATGTTAACACTGCAGCAACTTCTACCCATGCTGGGCAAGAAGGCTTGGCTAGTTACTTTGGACCTCAAGGAGGCATACCTGCATGTCCCAGACAATCATGCAGAGGATACCTCAGATTCATAGCTGGCCCAATGCATTACCAGTTCTCTGCACTGCCCTTTGGCTTATCTACTGCGCCCAGGGTCTTCACAAGATGCCTGGCACCAGTAATTGCATTTTGCAGACAAAAAGGAATTCAAATATATCCCTACTTATTCAAGCAGAGAGCAAGGACATTCTACTAAAGCATCTGGCGTTTGTAAAAAGATTACTAATTTGCCTAGGGTACACAGTAAAGGAAAAGAAATCAAAACTAGTGCCCTCTCAAGAGATAATATTCCTGGGTGCAAGCTTAAATACAACTGCCCAGATGGCTTATCTCACGCCAGACAAGCAAAGGCAACTGACTCATTACTTTCAAATGATGGCAACCAAGACCCAGCTCCCTGCAAGAAAAATTCTGCAGGCCCTGGGCTTCATGGCATCCTGCTTTCTACTAATTCCATATGCAAGACTGCATATGAGGAAACAACAATGGTATCTAAAAAGTGTTTGGACTCAACATTGCCACAGCCTGGAAACAATAATAACTCTAATTCCCTGCCTGCAACAGGAGTTTCGATGGTGGGCTCTGACCTGTCACCACAACAAGGGACAGCTTTCACCTTACCCACAGCCAGGCAGACAGTAACAACAGATGCATCGGATTATGCCTGGGGGGCACACATGGCAGGAAAATGTATTCAGGGCACTTGGCCCAAGGAACAAATGCATCTTCACATCAATCAAAAAGAGATGTTAGCTGTACAGAATGTCCTGACAGCCTTCAAGGATCTACTACTTCCAGGACAACTATTACTAAAGACGGACAATACCACAGTTATGTGGTACATAAACAAGCAAGGGGGCACACATTCCTACCCCCTCTGCAGGCAAGCCATGACTTTGTGGAACACAGCACTGACCTATCAAGTACATCTGCAGGCACAATTCCTGCCAGGAGCAAAAAATACACTGGCAGACGAACTAAGCAGAAATCTCATGGATCCTCACAAATGGAAACTAAATCCACAGGTCTTCAGCATGATAACAAGGAAATGGGGACGCCCAGACATAGATCTTTTTGCCTCCCCTCACAACTGCCAACTACAGAGATTTTGCACAATAACTTATCACTCACAAGCATGGAAAGTGGCTGCTCTATCATTCGGCTGGAAAACCCTGACAGTTTATGCCTTGCCTCCACTGCCTCTTCTTCCCAAGGTGCTCCTAAAAGTCAGACAAGAGAAACCAAAAATTATCCTGATTGCCCCAGACTGGCCACGCCAGCACTGGTACCCAATCCTAAAGAGCTTGTCTCAAGACCCAGCCTGGCCTTTACCTCAAACTCCTCATCTTCTGACTCAACAAAACAATCCGATTCTGCACAGTCAACTCAGAACCTTAAATCTGGCTGCATGGCAGATAATATAGCCACTCAGACCACACGTCTCTTTAAAGCTGTTATGGATGTCATTTTAGAAGCCAGGAGGCCGAGCACTAGGAAATCTTATGCAGAAAAATGGAAGACATTCTGTGCTTGGAACCAGGCACAAGGACTCGAACCACTTGTTCCAAATATACCTCAGATTTTACAATACTTAACTGAGATGCTGGACAAAGGTCTATCCTTCTCATCAATTAAGATCCATGCCTCTGCCATTTCAGCTCGTTACAATACGGCACCTCCTATTTTCTCTCGTCCACTACTAAGACAGTACCTCAGAGGGGCAAAAAACATAAGACCCCCAAGGAGAGCACCAATACCTACTTGGGACCTTAATTTTGTTTTAGAAAAGCTCACACTGCCTCCTTTTGAGCCAGCCAATACAGCTGATATAAAATTCTTATCATGGAAAACTGCTCTGCTCCTAGCAATAACTTCAGCAAGAAGATTCTCAGAGTTACAGGCATTAATGGCAGTGGAACCTTTCATCATTTTTCATCAGGACAGGGTCTCTCTAAGGACAAACCCAACATTTATGCCAAAGGTAGTATCCAGTGTGGCTCTTAACCAAATCATTCATTTGCCAACATTCTATTCAAATCCCCAGAATAAAGGGGAGAGACTTCTGCATGCTTTGGACATACACAGACAACTACGATTCTACCTGGACAAAACAAAAGTTTTCAGAAAAACTGAGCAACTGTTTGTAGCTTATGCTGCAGGATCACAAGGATCACAAGGAAAACCTATCTCAAAGCAGACTTATTTCAAAATGGATAGGACACTGTATTCGCTTCTGCTATTCACAACATGGCAAATCAGTGCCTAAGGGCATTAGGCCACATTCTACCAGAGCAGCAGCCACTTCAGCAGCCTTCGTCAGAGGAGTACCAACCAAAGACATTTTAGAGGCTGCAACCTGGAGTTCAGTGCACACTTTCACCAAGCACTACCACTTACCTCTCTACTCTAAATCCAGAGCAGGTTTTGCCACTGCAGTTCTGCAGGGCCTGGTAGCCTCTCCTAAACTTATTTAGGCCCAGCCACCCAACCTCAGCTTTGGGATTCAACCCAAGTGTAATGACTACAACAGTGAAACACGAACATAGTACAGTTGTGTACCTACCATAAATGTAGATGTTCGTGTGTATTCACTGTTGCAGTCCAGGTTACCCACCCACCATCCCCCTTTTCTTTGCTGGGATTTTTCTGTACTTCTCAATTCTATACAACCTATGTGGTGTATTTGCTTGTAGATGAAGGAAATGTTTATTTTAGTACATGCATGCTTTTTGGTGTAATTTTTTCAGCCTACCTATTTGGGGGCACCTGACATCTGGGGCAAGAAAAACTGAAGAAAATGGCATCACCTGCATCTTTTATACCCCTGGCGCACTGACGTCAGGGAAGAGGCAACAGCAACCAACGCCAGACCTAGATTTTGGATATCTGGCCGACTGCGGGTAGCCTGCCAGCAGGATATCCCAAGTGTAATGACTGCAACAGTGAATACACTCTAACATCTACATTTATGGTAGGTACACAACTGTACTTTACCTGACTGCCACTGCTAGCATATATCAGACTACATTAACACCTTATATACATGCTATTTACCCATATCCTGGTAAATTTTCACATCACACCCATGCCAGCATCCAAATCACAAATATTAAACATAGCAGGGTCCCAATACCTCTATCTCTAATTTGGGTAAAAAAAAAGTTATAGCCAACACTAAATATTCCAGAAGCACTATTCAAATTCAGTCTTTTTATCTTTATATTTCTGCCAAGAGGCAACACTGAGCCCAATCCAGGACCACCTAACATTAATGGCTCAACTCAGACCAATAAATAGCATCTTATTACCTGCTTCCTTTTTAAAGCCCACAGTATCTAGAACAAAATTGACCTAATCAGTGCCTTTATCATACAACATAAACTTGACAGAAATGTAGCTGTAACCCGACATCCCTAGTCTTCACCCACCTCACAGGAAAACTGTTGATATGTACAAGACCAGGCAAAAATCCTGGGAGGAGGATGAGCATTAATTCTCTTCAAAGACAACATTAATCCCATAATTGTTTCACAATCTAACAACAACTTGGAATTGGATCCTAACTGGATCCTTTTAAAGTTTCCAACAACCAACCAAGAACCCCTTGTTATAGCCAGTGCATACCTACCTCCACCAGCCTCACTACCAAAATTCAGTACGCTCATCCAAGCAAATATATCCAAAAGCTCCCAAAAACTGTAACATAATTGTTGTTGGATACTTCAGCCGTAATTCTTAGGACCAAAAGCCATTGATATGTCAGAACTCCTGTCCAGCTTAAGTCTTATCCAAATCATCTCTGAAGACACTAGACCAAACCTTCAATCCAGTAGGCACATATTACTGGATCTTGTAATAACTAATAATTCTACAATTATAGCTAACCTCACCCTACTGCAATGATAACAGTCCCGTACCTTTATCAGTACCTAATCTAACATTAAAATATAAACCCAAACTTGTCAATGTATGACCCCAAACCATTCAGAATATAACTGATCTTACAAACTACCTTGCCATCCTTCATTGGTCTCATTCACTTGTCATAAAAGAGCAGACCCCAGTGAAGCAGCTAACAAGCACCAGTACCCTACTGCACTTGCAAAACAAATTATTTGCCTTAGTACAAAGGCTACTTTGACTTTAAAACATGACTGGGTATCCAACTCAAACACCTCCTCAAATTATGTGATGAAACATGGCACAATTGGACATGCAGCCCTCCACAGATTCCTAAGTTAAATATACCTCACTATGCAAATTAGCCATGCAGTTCAGCAGCAGACACAGACAACCACTACAAAAACAAACAAATCTCACTTTTAGCCAAATCTAAAGGTTCTGGAGAGAAGTCAAGCTGTTGGCTGGTCAATAAATACAACAGAACTATTTCCCTAAACCCATCTAACACCATCACATACAAACCTTCATGCACTGACGTTCTCAGTGAGTTGAGCAACCTACCACCCCTACAGTCACCTTCCCCCTTTACATTCCACTGTTCCACTGCAAAAATATTAGAACCAAAGAGACTGAAATACAATTGGGACTAAATACAAACAGGTACTTTCCCCATACTCAGATAACTTAGCTCCTTGGTTCATTCACTTGGTAAGGACTTCCTGTTACTCAAATATACAACCTCTGTTTAACTAATAAAATTATGCTTCAAATGTGGAAAACCGCAATTCCATCCTATCTCAATACTTTGCACTTTAGGTTAAAAAAAAATCAACCAAAGCTGCTATAGACAAAGGAATAATCTTAAATCATTTTGAATATGGACGACTCGTTACAGCTGCAGCCTCAAAAAAAATGCCACCACTTAAACCATCTCTGATAAAATCTGACTGTTCATTACCAACTTCCACAGTAATGCACACCACCGCCTAACTCTTGACAAAGCTAAATGGCTCCCTGTACATTTGAAAGACAGTCTTCTGCTAGGATCACTAATTTCCAAAGCCTTCTCTCCTGAGACCTTGTCCCCTCTCACTCCTAAGCTTTTCACCAAAATCCCCTCTTAGAGGTATCTCTGTCTCTGCCCCCCCTTACGAACTCCAAAAAGTACACTATTGCGCTGACCAGGCATTTTACATCTTAGCACCTAAGCTATTCATTCCACTCTCAATCCGAGACATCCAAAACTACTCTGACTTCAGGCAACAGACCAGGGAACACATCTTCACCCAAGCAAAGTGCAGCTGCACGCACTGAGATCACGTTATATGAACTCTTCAGCGCGCTCACACCATTTTCATCCTTCCTCATCTGCTTTACTTACTGCCTCTTATTCATCCTACTTCCCTCTTCTGTTTGTGTCTCTCTTACGTTTTCTCCTTTCTACTCCTCTTCCCTTCATGTGCTTCTTGCACCTTTTCACTGTCCCCATGGTATTCTTTCTTGCAACTGTTCTGTCTTGCCTCTTTTAATGTATTCTTACCTCTCTATATAATGATTTGATGCTGTTCCTGTAGTATAAGCTGTCTCTGTCATTACAACTACATCTGTCTCATTCATAAAGTTCTGCTAAGCATAATTCCATTTTTCCACCCATGTTTTGACATTAACTGCTTCTTGAACTGAATGTTGTAGCATATTGTTCCATCTGTGTGTGTGTGCGTGCGTGTATCTGTGTGCACATACATATATGTGTGTGTGTGTGTGTGTGTGTGTATATGTGTATATATATATATATATATATATATATATATCTCTACTTTACATGAACGACATTTTACAGAGCTGAAGACAATATGGCCAAGACGATGTGATCGACTTTTGATATGTCGATCATGTAAAACAAAGAAAAAAATAGAACAGTCACTAACCTTAACATTGCTAGCAGGGGGGCAAGCCCCCCTGCACCCCCCCCCCGAAACTTAAACATACCAACTCTGAGATCACACTACAGTGTGGAAGATGGAAGTCTTTCTGTTCTGCACTGTACAGAGCTGCCCGTTCCGCATAGTCGCCATTTCAAAAGTCGATCATATGGTCTCGGCCATATGGTCCTTGGCTTATATAAAATATATGTATACACACACACACACACACACATATATATTTGTGTATATGTATGCATGTGTATATGTGTATTTATTTTTTTGTTTTTAGCATATCCTTGTGATTGTAAATATGTTCTGCTCATTTCTTATGTGATCCTGCTCACTCTGGCTGTGCCTGCAAATGAACCATTGAGATCCATGCACTATCTCGGTAAACCGATATAGATTAGTAAATAGCATCTAGCTCCAGTTATAACTCGTTGCAGGCTCCACCCAGGGTAACCAAGTTTTTCCATGTTTAGATGACTTGCTTATCGTTGAAGAGTGAGATGTCTTACACAAGCTGGGGTTTCCAGAGAAGATACAAAAGTCTTTTTTGACTCCACATAGGGTTGTATTCTCGGTGTCAGCTACGCACCTCAGTTCAAAGAGCTTTTCTTCTGCAAGAAAAAAGATCTACGTTTGTATCCATTTCTAAGGTTTTCCATTCAGCTTTTCATAATTGCGAGGGAATACCTCAGGATTTTGGGTATTATGGCCGCTATGATGATTCTTATACCTCTGACAAGACTCCAGATAAGAGAGAAACAATGGTATCTGAAGTCTCTTTGGTTCCCAGCACCAACATTCTTTGTATTTTCAAATTCTAGTGCTAGGGTTAGTCAGTAGAGAAATCTCTTGGTGGAGACAGCAAATATCCCTAAATTTGGGTCTCTCCTTCTCCATCCCTGCTCGAAAGCAGTCACCACAGACTATGAGACACCAGTGGCAAACTAAGCTATTTTATTGTAGCAAGAATCCAGTCAGTTTTCCGGAGGTTGGTTGGTATTGGGGAGGCATAGAGGAGGTTTGATAATTGGTGTGTACGAGCTATAGTGGCCTTTGTGTATCTTTTAAGAAATATTGTTTCTATACAGGAGACATAGATTCGTGTGAATCTTCTTGATGGTTTGGGCTATGTGGATATCAAATTTCAAGTTATTGCCAATTTCGACACCAAGTAGTTTAATGTGAGTTATTGGGGTGATCATAGTTTTATTTTTGGACACAATATTAAAAGACTGGTAAGATGAGGGGAATCTTGGGCTGAAGAGAAGGAGCTTTGTTTTGTTGGGATTCGGAATGAGTTTGGAGTTTGTGAGACATGTTTCAACAGGTACAAAGGAATCTTGGGGTGTAGTGTGGGGGCTGAACATATTAGAGTGGAGTCATCTGAGTATTGTACTACAGAGGCGTGTGGTGTGGAGGTGCTGAGCTGGTGTGTGAATAGAGAGAATAGTAGAGTTCCAAGGATGGAGCCTCTTGGAACCCCTAAGGGAACTGGAAGGAGAGGGGGTAAGGTGGTGGTGCCATTGGATGGCCTGCAGTCAACCTGATAGGTAGCTTTGGAACCATGTGATAGTGGAGCTAAGGTTTACCTGTGGAGATAATATTGATGAGTTTGTTGTGATTTACCATATCAAAGGCATTGGATAAGTCCAGAAATATGGTAGATACACATTGTCCCTTGTTTCTGTAGTGAATCACTGTTTTAGTAAAGGAAATTAGTGCTTTGGTGGTGGTGTGAACGGAACAAAAACTGTGTTGGATGTTTGATAGTAGTTTGCGTGTGAAAAGTTAGTCCATTAGTTGGGTATGAGCGACTCTTTCTAGGATTTTGGATAAGAGTGACATGATGGCATTTGGATGATAAGTTTGGTGGAATTGTCTCCTTTGTGTAGTGGTAGAATGTGGGAAGTTTTCTAAATAATAGGTACCTGGCTCTCTGATATTGATCTATTTGAGTATGGCTACTGGGTAGGCTATTACTTCTGTGAATACTGCTGGAAGGCTGTCTGCTGCTGGGTGGTTGGTTTAAGTTTTTGAAGTAGATGTTTTTGTGAATTTAACAGACACTGGGTGTAAGGTAAAGTAGAATGTGTTATTTTGGGAGTTGGTGGTATGCTGGGGTGCAAAAGGGGTAGAGCTGCTGACAATATTTTGAGAGTTTGCTAGGGCTTGGATAGTATCTGTGAAGTATTTGTTGAACTGGTTTGCTATATTGTCAGACTTGTTGGGGTGGGGTGGCTGATTTACCTGACTGGCGTATGTTATTAACTGCAGCCCAGAATTTTTGAGGGTTTGTTGTGTATTTATTCTGGATATATTTATTCTGGATATTGTGGTAGTAGTTGATTTTGTCTAATTTTACTAGTTTCTTAGCTTTGTTTTGCAGTTCTAGGAATGTTTGCCTTGTGATTTGGGTTTCGTTTTTGTGAAATTGTTCTCAAGCCTTGTCTCTAGCCTTGAGTAGGGATCTACATTCTTTACTTAGCCATGGTGCATAATTAACTTTACTCTGATAGCTCTAGGGGCTGCATGGTAGTTTACTATGTCTAAGAAAGTGGTGTTGAAAAAGTGGTGTGAAAGGAGTTTACTGCATCATCTAGAGGTAGTTATTTGAGAGAATCCCAGTTGCAACTGTTTACAGCAGTTGCAACTGGGATTCGGAATCGGAAGGTGGTCTGGATGAATTGATAAGTACGGGTTCTACGGAGAAAGGTTGGCAGATGGTCACTTCAATTGTCAGGGAGGCAGCCTGATTGAAATGCAAGGGAGGGGTTGCCAGTCAGGGATAAACTGTTTGGATGATTTGTCAGTCCTTGTAGGGTTGTAGGGGATGTAATGAGTTGGATAAACCCTTGGAGTTTAATATGGGATGATGAATTTTGTGAGGAGCAGTTAAGCAAGTCAGTATTGAAGTCACCCATCAGGATTGTTTCTTATGGAGGGAATTGGAGATCCACTGTAGTAAGTTTCTCACAGTGCAAATATTGTTTCCTGGTAGGATATAACTACCTCTGCTGTTTGTGTTTTTGGGGGTCAATATTTAACTTTGAAAAGATGAGTTCAGAGTTGTCAAAGTCAGGAATGTTTGAGTCTAAATGGTCAAGTGGTAGGTGATTTTTAAACAAGATTGCTAGTCCGTCGCCCCTTCTTGTTTTCCTGTCTCTATGTAGAATATTTGTGTCCAGGAGTTGCTATTTCATTGCCGTTATTGTCTGGTTTAGCTATGTTTCTGTTAATATTACAGTATCTGGACAATAAAGGGAGAGTGGGGCCTGCAGGTCATGAACTTTATTTGCAATAATTGTTACATTTATGTTAAGGAAGAGCAGGGAGCAACAGTTTTTTTCTGGTATAATGTTCCAAGGTCGAAAGTGTTAGATCTGTTTACTATGTCCAGTGGGGGAGTGGGACCAGGATTACTGTGTATATCTCCAGAGTGGTTTAACTGATTTAGTGTGAAGCATGGAGGTGTTTAGGTGAAATGGCAGTGGAGTTTTTAACTAGATTGTTTAATGAAATATTGGAAAGTGAGTGGATGCCTGAGGAATGGAGAAAGTGTTTTTGGTACCGATTTTTAAGAATAAGGGTGATGTGCAGAGCTGTAGTAACTACAGAGGGATTAAATTGATCAGTCACAGCATGAAGTTATGGGAAAGAGTGGTGATTAGTGATTAGCAGTATGGTTTCATGCCAAGAAAGAGCACTACAGATGCGATGTTTGCTCTGAGAATGTTGATGGAGAAGTACAGAGAAGGTCAGAAGGAGTTGCATTGTGTCTTTGTGGACTTAGAGAAAGCATATGACATGGTGCCTCTAGAGGGGAGTTGTGGTGTTGTATGAGAAAGTCGGGAGTGTCAGAGAAGTATGTAAGAGTGATACAGGATATGTACAAGGGTAGTGTGACAGTGGTGAGGTCTGTGGTGGGAGTGACAGATGCGTTTAAGGTGGAGGTGGGATTACATCAAGGATAAACTCTGAGCCCTTTCTTATTTGCAGTGGTGATGGACAGGTTGACAAACAAGATCAAACAGGAATCCCCGTGGACTATGATGTTTGCAGATGACATTGTGATCTGTAGTGAGAGTAGAGAACAGGCGGAGGAGACCCTGGAGAGGTGGAGATATGCTCTATAGGTAAGAGGAATGAAGGTCAGCAGGACTAAGAATATATGTGTGTGTGAATGCGAGAGAGGATAGAAGAATGGTGAAGATGCAGGGAGTAGAGGTGGCAAAGGTGGATGAGTTTAAATACTTGGGATCAACAGTTCAGAGTAATGGTGAGTGTGGAAGAAAGGTGAAGAAGAGAGTACAGGCAGGATGGAGTGGGTGGAGAAGAGTGTCAGGAGTGATTTGTGACAGACTAGTACCAGTAAGAGTGAAAGGGAAAGTCAACAAGAGGTTAGTGAGACCAGCTATGTTATATGGGTTGGAGACAGTGGCATTGACAAAAAGGCAGGAGTCAGAGCTTGATGTGGCAGAGTTGAAGATGTTAAGATTTGCACTGGGTGTGACGAGGATGGACAGAATTAGGAATAAGTATATTAGAGGGTCAGCCCAGGTTGGAAGGTTTGGAGACAATGCAAGAGAGGCAAGATTACGTTGGATTGGACATGTGCTAAGGAGGGATGCAGAGTATATTAGGGAAAAGATATTAAGGATGAAGCTGCCAGGTAACAGGAAAAGAGGAAGGCCTAAGATAAGGTTTATGGATGTGGTGAGAGAGGACAATGCAGGTGGTTGGTGTGACAGAGCAAGATGCAGAGGACAGGAAGAACAGTTGATCCGCTGTGGCAACCCCTAACGGGAGCAGGCGAAAGAAGAAGAAAGAAGTGTGTGTAAAAAGAGTTTGACAAGCTTAAGTAGTTTGCCTTGTTTTTGAGAGGTGTGAGATATGTTTCTTAGAGGATGGAATTTGTTTAAATGGTAGTCCATATATGTGGTAGAGAAAAGAGTTGGAGCTGTAATATAGTTTAATGACTTGTATAGGTGGGTAAGCGATGAGGGAGGGGGAGTGTTGTATTGTTGAGTGTGGTGTAAGGTGAGGGAGCATAAGAGTAGAATAGCACTGAACTAGTGAAGATTTGGAGGAGTGTTGTGTGTGTTTTTTTTACTGTGAAACATTTTATTAGGGTAGTTTGAACTTTATAGTGTGAAGTGTGACAGGTATACAGAGATAGGTGGCAGATAAATGTATGTGTAAAGGTTAGTGACTGAGTAAAGAGATAAAATGTATGTGTAGAGGTTTGTGTGTGAGTAAGGAGATTTAATTTGCAGGAGTGTAGATGTTTAGCTTTACGTGCTGCTGTTGTAGAGTAGGGTGTTTATAGTATGTTCAGCTCTTGGAGTGAGTTAGTTACAGTCTGGGCTGGGATTGGCTGTATATGGGTGGCATCTATAAGCTATAAATAGAATTCAAACGAGGTGGGTGGGAATGGGGATAGGGTAGGGGAGCAGAGTGAGCCTGAGAGTAGCTGGCTGGCCCTGGCCTCTTGTGTAGCTCTAGAACAGGGGTTTGCAACCTTCACTATCAAAATAGATATTTTGGCTCCTCTCCCACCAAATAAAATTCATCTGGAGCCACAAAACCTATTCAACCCCTAAAATGAAGATAACACAATGTATAAAGTTTTATATATAGTTATTATACTATATATAAAAGAACTGTGTTTATAACAGCAATATTTAAAATCCATCCCTATTTTTGTTCCTTTATTGAGATTTATATTGGGATCACTCAGTTGCTCTAAGAGAGTGTGTGTGTGTGTGTGTGTGTGTGTGTGTGTGTGTGTGTGTGTGTGTGTGTGTGTGTGTGTGTGTGTGTGTGTGTGTGTGTGTGTGTGTGACTCATACCTCTCAACCTCTTGCAAGAAATTGAGGCCAAAGGCCCAAAAATAGAGAGACACTTTAAATATTGCTCTTACAAACTTAGAAAGTTGATAAAATAACAGGTTTTGCATTAGCATGAATTTTCTGAAGTCTGAAACTCAAATGTCTGTCTATATTTTCTGACTATAGCCCTCAATGATTTGCCAGAAAAAAACACAATTTTATGAGAAACAGAACAAAATATGAGGCATAAATCAGGACATTCTGCAAAAATCTGTACAATTGCGACATAATTTTGTGTGTGTCTGTGTGTGTCAGTCATCCGGCAGAGTGGCCATTATTTTTCAAAGCTACAGGGAGCCACTGCAAAAGGGTGGAAGAGCCGCAGGTTGCAGTCCCCTGCTCTAGAAGAAAAACAATTAGTAAGGTAAGTTATGATTGAAACAGAAGTAGAAGAATAGTAGAGAAGAAAGGGTGGAAGGGATTTGTTAATGTTGATTGCAGAGATAAAAGTTGGCTTAGGGGGATAGGAAACAGCAAGGCACGGAGAGTAGGAAAAAGGAGTGAAGAGCGAGCTGCTGAGTGAGTTATCAGAAAAGGAGAGGAAAAGATGAGTAGGTACTATAGGAGGATATTAGAGGATGGTATTGACCAAGATACTGTAATAAATTTCTATAACGGTTACCTAATAAAAGAAAAACAGGAGGTATTCAGCTTAAAAACAAGTGGATATGAAGGCGATATGGATTTGAGAGTGCTTGGGAAGGGAGAGGTAATGTATGAGGGAGCCATGTAGAGTGAGACTGAGGGATAGAGACAAAATTAAAAAGACCAGTTCTATTACACATACATCCCCTGTTTGTGGTCAAGGATCCTCGGTAGTAGGTTCAGGCTTCCACTGGGAGGGATGGACTTTCCCTAGGGTCAGCTTTATCTTGGGACACTGTCATGATCGTAGAGAAAGGAGAAGTCAGTTGTGGGTGTACTTCAGCTTATGTTGTAGCCGAGTAGAATTTTACAGGTCTTTATAATTCTGAGCGGTGTTCATACATCACACTGAGGCCGTTCATGGGGGACAGAGGAAAAGGAGAAAACAGACTATTTTCAAATGGTTGTCTAAGTGCATTACTTTTTCTTCTATTCCCCACAACAAAACTTTTCTATGCAGAGTTGAGGCCCCACTCTACCAGGGCCTTAGCTTCATCTGTGCCTATTTGTGAAGGGCTTGATTCCAGAAGTATTCTAGAAGCAATACCTTGGTCCTCTGTACATATGTTTACAAGGCATTACAAACTTTATTCCTTCTCTAGCTCTAGATCAGGCTTTGCCAAGTCCATTTTCCATAGGTTCTTAGACCCTCCTCCTACCTTTCAAATGTATTAAGTTAGGGTAATCTACCTGTATAGCTAAGGCTGTTGCAGCAGTGATCAATATGATGAACATAAGTAAAATTACTATAAAAATAGATGTTGGAGTGATCACTGCTGCAGTAGTTGCTCCCTTCATCTCCCATGTTTTTTGATGTGTTGTTTATACTAGGGTGTGGACATGCATTTCTGTTTTTCCTTGCATTATCCTTTCCGGACTCAGCTTACCTATGTCTGTTGGCATGAAAACTCTAAAGGGCTTGCTACTCAAACCTGTCTCTCTTGTCCACTTAGCTCAAGCTGACTGTCTGGAGCATGGAAGGTGCCCTGAAGCTTTGGAAGCTTGTTGTAGACTGATGTAACCCATATAGGTATCATTTTAACATCTACTGCTATTTTTTTTTTAAGTTTACTTAAACAACTGTACTTTCCTCATGACCTGGAGCTGGCAGGTGAGCCTTAAAAGATGAAAAAAGATCCACTTTAGTCTAATATATATATTTTTTTATTTTATATTTTAAACTTGAATTTTATTGTTGTATATATAAAATATTTTTTCTGGTCATATGATGTTGGCTGCTGTCATGTGACTGATATGCTCCTATTTAAAGCATGTTGCTTTGTTGATTGGTTTGTATTTAGTATTGAAGAAGGGTTTTGCCCGAAAGCTTTGCTGTGTTGTGCATAAAGTTTTTTGCCTAACGATTTGTGTCTTTTTTGAGCTACTGACTTCCAGCCTTAGTTGTTTGGACAGTTATACGTTCTGCTGGTTCGTTGGCGTTTTATTGAGCCTGTTTGCAGCCATGGAAACAACTCTGTTTTTGAAATCTTTCTTGACAAAGGAAGTTAATCCTTTGTTGAGTTTTGTGTCTACTACTACTGTGGAGGCTGGTAATACTGATAATTCTCGACCTGAAGGTACTGTAATGTTCGCTAAGAAGCTGGAACTACTTGAAAGAAAGGTCGGTACCTATAAGCGTTTACAGTGGCAACGGTTTAGTTTTTCTGCATATCTGGATATGGGCATTGTACCGAGGGGACTAAGAATTCTTAAAATGCCGTCTTACGGTAATGCCTATCCAGACCTTTTGAAACGTTGGCAACAGTTAAATATCAAGCTGAGTCTTGATTACATGACATTAATGAATGACTTCTTTTCTAAAAATGAGTTGGATTTAAAAGATGACATTTTTCAAATGGAGAATGAGCTTATGAGCATGTCTTGCTTTTCTAATATGTTGACTATGTATAAACAGATGTTGGATAGGTTACATGACTTGGATGATCACCTTGAGGCAGTTAAGAAATGGAAATTAGTAAGAGATATTGCCGATTTTCAAAAAGGGCATATATTCTCTTGGCCTAAAAATGATAATAATAAGAACATTTCTGTAAAAATGGTTACTTCTAAGGATATGTGTTGTCCTTCTACATCCATTAATACCTTGGATGAATTTCCTAAATTTCGGGTTGGTCATTCTGCTTTAAATTCTACTACATCTGTTGTGTTGCCAGATCAAGCGTCTGTAACCACGCCTCTTTTGCCAACATTATCGTCTAATGAGGAGGATTCTAATGTGAGTGATGTGGTGCCCGTGAATAAAGGGGATGCAATGCGAGAACAATCTGAAAATAGTAAAGTATCTGTGAAGAAGAGTCAACAATCAGTTTTGAATTTTTCCCTAAAACGCTTTCAGCTAGACCAAGCAGAGAAAGTGCAGGACAGTGTAATACTAAGGGACAAGTCTTTAACAAGGCAAACAACCGGTCCTGTCAAACGGAAGAACGACAGCCCTGCAGGGCAAGGGAAGGTCAGCCGCAGATAATTCAAGGTATTTTGAACCTTTCTGAAGTCATGTTGGATGAACCATGTGTTTTTTTATTGAACAGAGGCCTAAGTTTTATACCTATGGCAAATGATGATTTAGTGTCTGCTTTGACGGACTTAAAACAATTTATTAGAAATGTTAACTTGAAGGCTCTGTTTAAATTGAATGTTGTAATGCCATTGTTGTCTATTTGTAAGAGACGCAGTACCTTTATACCAATTAATTTACCGGTAACAACGGCTTTCCATGATTAGTGTGAAATTGAATTGAGAAAATTGTATGGTGCGGACATTAAGAAGAAGCACTATAATTTAATGTATGACTAGTATTTTGCGTTGAAGAATTTACAGTCTAATAAGACTATAGTGATTAAGCAAGCGGACAAGGGGGGTGCTATTGTCATTATGGACTGTGATAAATACAAATTATCTGTTGTCAAGTTTCTTAATGATGTTACTGCATTTAAACAAATTTCACGTAATGTTAAGAAGCGTATTAGTGATGTTAATATGCATATTTATGAATTACAGGTTAATGATGAGATAGATTTAGATCTGTTTCACTTTTTTACGGTACCATGTTCTACTATTCGTCAGCTTTATGGTTTACCAAAAATTCATAATTGTATAAGAGATCCCCCTATGAGACCAATAGTTTCGGGAAATGGATGGATAACTGAACCAATATCAGTTTATTTACAGAAACAGCTACATCCATTTCTATTAGAATGTGCTAATATTCTGAAGGATACCGGTTATTTTTTGGGGTCAATTATTTGACTGGTACGATAGTCTACAGGTTACTAAAATAGATTCAGGTAAATACTTGTTTGTAACTATGGACATAGCGTCCCTTTTTACTGTTATACCTAATGTATATGGGATAGATTCTATTAGAAAATTTTTGACAGCAAAGGGCTCTTTATCTACTGGTTATATTCAAAATATTTGTTTGTTATTAGATTTAGTTTTGAGCAATAATGTGTTTGTTTGATCAGCAATTACACTTGCAGCTAACCGGTGTTGCTATGGGTACACCGGTTGCTAATACATATGCAAACTTGGTTTTGCATCAATGGGAAACCCAGTTTATACATAATGGTGAAACATTTCTGAATGACAATATTTGTTTTTATCAAAGGTTTGTAGATGATTATTTTATGATTTGGAAGGGTTCACAATATGATTTAAAAAAATTTGTGTCATATCTCAATACAACTACAAGCTTTTTGATTTTCAAGGAAGCAATATCCGATCATGAGGCATTGTTCCTTGATGTTAGAATTAATTTATACGAGGGTGCATTACAGACTGCTATTCACAAGAAGGATGTGCATACTAGTACATATATACATCGTGATAGCATGCATGCTCCGCATGTTTTTAAAGGTATTGTTAAGGCTCAATTTGCTAGGGTAAGTAGACTAAATACAGTTGATTCGGTGTTTCTTATACAATTGGAAGAAATGTTTAATGAATTTTTATTGAGTGGTTATGATTGGGATATGTTGATAGGATTGAAAGACTATGTAATGTCAAATAGGGATACTATCTATAAGCCTTTTTTTAGGGCCAACTCTTCAACTAGTTTATCCAATTTTGGTTTAAGTTGTAATGTCCATAAGATAGACAGGATTAGATATGTTACGACTTTTAATAATAGAACATATTCAGTTAAATATATTATCGAAAAGTATTGGCCAGTATTGATGGCTTCTCCAGATATTAGTAGAGTTTTAGGTAATAAGCCATACTTCTCATATAGAGATATGAGAAGTGTTAAGAGTCGGATATGTTATAAGGATTTTAATTTTAGATCAGATACGAGTGGTTATAATTTTACCCATTCTGGTACATTTAAATGTATGAAATGTTGTTGTTGTATGGACCTTGCTAATTCTCCTAGTCATACTTTTGTACATCCCATAACTAACAAGGGCTTTGAGTTTAAATCTGTGGCAAATTGTGGTAGTGTTAATGTGGTTTACTTGGCAACCTGTGTGGCCTGTCCCTCATTTTATGTAGGGAAGACCACACAAACATTGAAGGACCGGATAATTGAACATACATCCGAGATCAGAAGAGAAAATAAGAATAATGCCCTTTTTAAGCACATTAGGTTATATGGGGATGAACATTATTTTAAATTTAGGGTTTTGGACATAGTTGTCCCTTTTGGTAGGGGTGGGGATATTAATAATGTCTTAGAAATTAGAGAGTATGAATGGATATTGAGACTGGCGGCAGATTCTCTTCCAGGCTTGAATTCTACTGTTAGTCTTAAACCTATTCTAATGAAGCTACAACAAATTAAATTGTCTAGTTAGTATTATATATTTTTTTATTTTATATTTTAAACTTGAATTTTATTGTTGTATATATAAAATATTTTTCTGGTCATATGATGTTGGCTGCTGTCATGTGACTGATATGCTCCTATTTAAAGCATGTTGCTTTGTTGATTGGTTTGTATTTAGTATTGAAGAAGGGTTTTGCCCGAAATCTTTGTTGTGTTGTGCATAAAGTTTTTTGCCTAACGATTTGTGTCTTTTTTGAGCTACTGACTTCCAGCCTTAGTTGTTTGGATAATTTGGGATGCCACAAGGGTGGTTTGTTTCTAGGGCTAGTCCTGGCTTGCTTCAGGTAAGTACAGCAGCTTCTATGCAGCAATTGACATGGTTGTACAGAATTTATGAGAGCAATTTATCATAAGTTGCTGTGTTATCTGGTTTTGGAGGGGCATTGAATTTTGGCAATCCATTACTTAAAAGGAAATTTGCTTTGGAATTGTATTAATTGATACTGGTTTTAACAGGATTACAAAGTTGATTTTGTTTTTAAAGGGGACAGCTTTATGGTTGGACCTTAGCAGGGATAATGAGATGGGGGGGGGTATTTCCATATTTCTAAGCACAATGTCCAGTATGTTGGAGCCTCTAGTGGGTGTATTCACTGTTTGGGCAAGGGTGTTTCTGTTTACGAAGTCCAGGAATCTTTGTGCCAATGCATTTGAAGCTGTGTAGGATTCCCAGAGTATAGAAGGATAACTAACGCCTCCCATGAGTAGGCTGTTAGGTTGTATATTAAGTGTTTCCAGGAGGTCCTAGTATACATTGAGAGTGTTTTAGGATATGAAGGGTGACTTATAGCTGGGTAGGATGTGGTACAGAATTTTGTGTATGGTGATCTGCATGTGGAGGAACTCCAGCACATCATCCTGATTTACCACCCTAGAGGTATTCCTGTTATTGATGTATATTGAGACACCTCCTCCTTTCGCCATTTTCTGTGCAGATTGTAGCCTAAAAGTGTGGAAGGCACTGAAACTTTGCACTGCTGGTGTACTCTCTGCCACTTTAAACCATGCCTCGATAACTGCACAGATGTCTAGATATTCGAGTGTGAGGAGGGCTTGGAGGGAGTATAGTTTTTTGTAGGCTCCTAACATTGTGCAGTAACACCTTGAGGTTTCAGTTGAGTTGATTTTGCTATGTTGGTAGGTTTGTCAGTTTGGCATTGCCTAAAAAGGGCAATGTTGGGATGGATAAAATTTTAGCCAGTATTTGAAAGCCTTGAGGGGAGAGGTGCAGACCATCCTTGGCAAGTCAACGTGGTCTGTTAAGCTTGTCCTCCCAAGCTGACAAATATTGGATCCCCTTGGAATGGCACCAGAAAGACGATCAGTTGTTGAAATCAATCAGAAGTTGGTTAAAAACAAAAAAGGCAGCTGGATACATAAGTCCCAGGTTAAGAAAAAGTGGCCCCTCTTGGTATACACACTGGTGCCACGTCTGGAAAAAAATGATAGTTTAGAATCCTGAAGACACAGAAGCATTCCTACAATGGGGTAAGGCTAAGCTCGGGCGGTGGTGGGGGGGGGGTGGCACCCTGTTGTAGAAGTAAGTAGTAGTAGTCCACAAAAACTGACAGGCTTAAAAAAGAGCCATAAAGATGGAGTGGACTATTTAGGATAAGGAAGAAATTGTGTTACTATTATGCAAGATGCCCAGAATCTGATATTCAAACACTTGCACAAGAAAAACTATCAAAAGCTTCAAATGCAAATTTGTGTTCATTAGCTCAGTGGGATCACTACTAAATCTCGAATACTTACAGTACCGAAGACTGGAATCCCGAGACCAGATACCCGGAAGACCAGAAGCACGAATTTCAAAATCCCAAACACTCCACTAAACATACACCACGCAAGCCCACCTGCACCCCCACAGCCCCCCTACTTAATATTCTAACTCCAAGATCGCATGTTATGCAGACAAACACACAAACACCACCACACAGCTACATTCCCCTCGCACACACACACATCATAGTCACAACACACACTTAAAAACACACACTAAAAGCCCCTGACCAGCACAATCAAACATATATACT
Organism: Protopterus annectens; assembly: GCF_019279795.1. NCBI lineage: Eukaryota > Metazoa > Chordata > Ceratodontiformes > Protopteridae > Protopterus > Protopterus annectens. The sequence continues at coordinate 69,847,272 of NC_056728.1, forward strand.
TACCTGACCTTCCCACCTATCCATTCACAAACTGCAACACCAGAAGCGCTACTTCAACATCTCCGTACTTCATGATTTTGAAATTCTCGCTTCTGGTCTTCTCGTCTTTCGGGTATCTGGTCTCAGGATTCCGGTCTTCCATATTGTAAGTATTCGGGATTTAGTAGTGATCCCAGCTCAACAGATCCGTGAAAAACATTACACAAACCAAGAAGCTTTGGGTCAGCTGGAAAAGAAGCAACAGGACAAGTTTGAAAATATAAAGAACAAAATCTAGAGATTTTTGAAAGGTCTAAAAAAGAAATTTCGACATGGGAAAGAGAGAAGTGTGATTTGGTGCAATATTTCTGCAAAGGAGAAAGCAAAACTAATCAGTACAAAAAGCAGCTCCAAAGATATTTGAAGAGAAATGCAGACAAAGGCACACAGCTATGGAAAATTTTACAATACAAAAAAAGATCACAAAGGGGGAATGTAGAGGAGATGATTAGTAAAGTAGAAGTTAAACAAATAGAAGCTGAAGTTATGGAATACCTATGAAGTGTAGAATATGGCATAGGAAGACTAACACAGGATGTGAGAGTGTTCAATCTCGCCGTTTGTTCTTACACCTGGGTTCGGAGCCAATCCTCGGCTCCGTGTCGGCCGCTTGGCAAAGCTCTGCATCGAGAAGAAGCTCGAGACCAACCTATCTCCCACAATCCCCCTCTGCCTTTACCTCAGATCTAGTTTGCCGCTGCAACGTTCGCATCATTTTTGATGAGCTCGGACCACCTGACAGCTAAGATTACTTTTATCTAATAATTTTGGATAATATTTCTTCTAGTTTCTCTTAAAGTTGTTGTGTGTGTGTGTGTGTGTGTGTGTGTGTGTGTGTGTGTGTGTGTGTGTGTGTGTGTGTGTGTGTGTGTGTGTAGTGAGTCGAGGGCTTTCTTCGAGTACGTATATAATTTTTATATACTTGTTTAAGTTAGTTCCCTCGGGGCCTACCCCACCCCTTAAACTTTATATCCTATAAGACTTCTGGATTTGACTAACTATCGGATTTGACTAATATTACTGGATTTGACTTTTTATAGGCTATTACTATACAAGTTTGTACACTATTTACTGTTTGGATTTGACTTTAACTGTTACCATGTCTGAAAAAGCTAAATCAGGCTTCAAACGGTGCCAATGTGGACAGAAAATGTCTGTCACAGACAATCATAGTTCCTGAGTCTACTGTCTTGGCCCTCTCCATCTGCAAGAAGACTGCTCCATCTGTCATTCTTTCAGTGGAAGGGTCATGACAGATAGGCGCAGGAAACTTATGTATAGAGGCCTTTTAAAGCCTGCATTCCAAGAGGCTCTGGATGCATCGGACCAGACATCTAAATCCTCGAAGGAATCGAAGACGTCGGAGCCCATGTCATTGGCTCCGAGCTCTTCATTTAAAGTTCGCTCACCGGTTCCACAGACCTCGGGGCCGAGTGTTGAACTTTTGTCCGTTACCGAGCCTCGAGTCTTGGAACCGGTGACGGAGCTTCCACCTCCTGTGCTCTTGAGGTCGGCTCCGTCTTCGATTCCTTCGACGCGTTCTTCTAGGCCCCTCTCCGACACCGATGTAGACCGCGTGGTGCAGAAATTAATGGAGAATACGGCCTTGTTCAAACTCATTTCTGTCTCCTCCCAGTTGGTGTCGAGACTCGAAGGCCTTCCCTTATCTCCATCTGTTCCTCCTCCGAGGCCTATTTAGTCTTAGGAGCCGGGAGAGGCTGATCTGATGATTGTAGAGCCCTCGGTGCCGGAACCGTCCTTCTCTCGGTCGGCTCCGTCCGACGGACCCATTACCGGAATCGCGGAGCCGAAGATCCATCCTTGGTTCGGGGACCGAGAGTCGAACCGACGTTTCGGTTCCGACTCTCCCTCTCGGGGCCTCGGCTCGGATCGACTCGGCTCTGTCCTCGGGATTGATGCCTTCGGTCCCCATCTCGGGGATTCCTCCGCTTTCTTCGGATCCGAGGGATTCCTTGACTCGGGACCCGGGGGCCTTCAATCTCATGAGGATGTGTTGTCGACTCAGACAACCACTTCAGCAGAAACAGCTTCTCCTTCCCATAAGGGTCCGTTATCCTCCTCTGCACCCACGGCTACGTCAAAGCGTCAAGCACCGGTGTCTCAGCCGCCCCCAGAGGGAGCCCCCTCTTCCTCGGAGGCTTCATCGGATGCCCCCCCCCGAGGAAGTTCCGAGTAAAAGGTTGTTTAAGAGGAGACACTTGGATTCTCCACAAGAATCCTTGACATCGGACACTGACTTAGATGAGTCAGAAGGGTCCCCGAAATCACCCTCAGAGGATGTCTCTTTTTTTGACATCCTGGAGATTCTAAAACAGAGAGGTGATTGGCAAGCCCTACCTCCTTCTGAGGATGAGTCAGTCTTGCTGAAGGCATTCAGTGCTCGCCCTTCCTCCTCCTGGGTCACTCCGCCCTTCGATGAGTTGATGGAACTGATTACTCGAAGGGCGTGGGAGACACCTGACACAGTGGAGCCAGTCCCTAGAAAGCCTAATAAATATATTACTGCCCCTCAAGACAAGGCTTATCTGACAAAGGGAGTTCCAGTGGACGCTATGGTGGTGGCAGCGGCCACTAAAAAGGAGATGTCTGAATCTTCCTCATCTGTCCATCCACCTAACAGAGATTCTAGGACTATGGACAGGTATGGGAAGCGCATTTTTAGTTCAGCGACTTTTTCCATGCGATCCCTGAACTATTTGACCCATTTCACACGGTTACAGAGGGATCTAATCAAAGAGTTGGGAGATACCCTCCAGGGTACTACAGATGCTGCTGTCTCGGAGAAAGTTACAGCACAACTCAATACCCTTACATCAATTGTGAACTCGTCCATGAGGCTCATTACATATGCAGCTGAAGGATCGAGTAGGGCTGCGGCTTCAGCGATTGCTCTTCGTAGACAATCCTGGATGCGCTTATGTTCCTTTGCGGAAGCCTTCAAGTCTTCCTTTACTAACGCCCCATTTGATGGTGCCACTCTCTTTGGCCCAAAAGTAAAGGAGACCCTTACCCGGTGTGAGCAAGAGGGAAAGACTCTGTCTGCTGTCGGAGTCCGTTTTTCCACCCCATCCAGACCGTACCCCAAAGGGCAACGTGGTAGAAAAATGTGGTTTCGAAAACCCCAAGGCTCTTTCCCAGGCACACAGGGTGATGCCCCCTCTAGAGGCAGAGGAGGGGGCAGAGGTGGAAGACGTCGCCCTGGCGGCAGACGGTGTCCGCAAAACCAAGGTGACAGGGATACACTCCCCAGAAAACCTTTCCAGCACTCCTGAGGGGAGGCCCGACTGTCCTGTTCTGGAGGCAGTCGGGGGTCGCTTAGCTTTATACCCTCAGGCCTGGCAAAGTCTTACATCAGACAATTGGGTAAAAAGCATTGTTACCAGAGGTTACAAAATTCCTTTCCTATTGCCCCCATTTCCGCAGAAAAGACTCCCAGATGTACCGCCCCATCTGCGAGACCCGGCAGCTATAGAAATTTCAAAGCTGCTAGAAAAAGAGTCATCCAACCAGTCCCGGCGGACCAAAGAGGATTCTGAGCTTACTCAAGGTTCTTTTTAGTTCCAAAAAAGACAGGGGACTGGAGGCCAATTCTGGACCTAAGCAAACTCAATACCTTCGTCAAGAAAGAAAAGTTCCGGATGGTCACGCTTCAATCGATCCTTCCATTCTTACAGAAGGACGACTGGATGTGCTCAATAGATCTGAAGGACGCGTACTACCACATCAAAATGGCCAGGGTGTGCAGGGATCACTTGCGCTTCCGGCTGGGAGCCAGTCACTTTCAGTTTCGAGCCCTGCCCTTTGGTCTGTCCTCAGCCCCCAGGGTTTTCACCAAATGTATGGCAGTGGTAGCATCTCACTTGAGACGCCTAGGATTCCAGGTGTTTCCGTATCTGGACGACTGGCTCCTTTCTGCCACCACCGAGCATCGACTGATTCAGGCCAGGGATTACACACTACAACTCTGTGTTCATCTCGGAATTTCCATAAATTTCGAAAAATCTGTATTACAGCCATCACAGCATATCTCATTCATAGGAGCAGAATTGGATACGCGTTGCTTAATTCTAAGGCTTCCTCCAGAAAGAATAGCCTCTCTACAAAACCATATATCTCTTCTCCTGTTGTCAAGAAAATCCCCAGCAAAACTGGTTCTGAAGGTTTTGGGTCTCATGGCAGCTTCCATCATTGCGATACCCTTGGGAAGACTGCACATGAGAGTTCTTCAATGGCTACTGTTTGCACAATGGTCGTTCCAACAGTTACCCCTGACACACGAGATTCACATCACGAACATATGCAAATCGCACCTGTCTTGGTGGCTTCAGACTTGCAATCTCTCAAGCGTCCGACCATTTGTGCTACCCACGCCGACAGCTACGGTGACCACGGACGCTTCCCTGATAGGGTGGGGGGGCATCTTTCAGGGACAGACAGTCCAAGGCGAATGGACCAAATTGGAGTACAATCTGCACATCAATGTTCTAGAGATGAGGGCAGTGTTTCTTGCGTTGCAACACTTTTCTCCCCTTCTTCCTCTAGGGACCATTGCAGTTCAGTCGGACAACATGTCCGTAGTCTGGTACATAAACAAACAAGGGGGAACCAAGTCTTATCAACTATGCAGAGAGGCCATGAGAATTTGGCAATGGGCAGAGTCCGCAGGTCGCTTTCTGATAGCAACGCATATCCCGGGGTTATCCAACGTCATAGCGGACAGGTTGAGCAGAGCCATCCTGTTACCTCACGAGTGGTCCCTCAAACGAGCAATTGCGGAGAGAATTTTTCGCAAGTGGGGCCAGCCTTGCTGCGATCTGTTTGCGTCTCCAATGAACACCAAATGCAGAAGCTATTTTGCCCTATTACCCCCTCCAGGGGAAGTCCCCAGGGACGCTCTTGTTCACGATTGGCCCCCGGGCCTCCTGTACGCCTTTCCTCCTATTCCTCTGATTGCAAAATTTCTACAGAAAGCCAACAGCCTGGAGAGGACAATAATCCTCATTGCCCCATTCTGGCCTCGTCAAATTTGGTTTCCCTTTCTTCAAGCACACCAAATTCGGGAACCCTGGATCCTGGACCCGGAGCCGGATCTACTGACCCACTCGTCAGGGGCTCCCCACCTGTCGCTTCTCTCCCTCAGACTAGCAGCTTGGCTGCTCCGCTTCCCTTCTTAGCCAGGTCTGATCTTCTTTCCCCTGCAGTTCAAAATATTCTAGTGGCTTCTCATAAGGCTTCCACTACAAAGATTTACACTAGTAAGTGGAAGCGTTTTGTACACTGGGCAACTACACAACATTTGGATCCCGTAATAGCCCCACTAAACAGAGTCTTGGAGTTTCTATCCATACTATTCCATCAAGGAGCTTCTCCTGCCACCTTGAGAGTTCAATTAGCTGCCATTTCAAACTTTCATGTGGGAGAAAATGGGGCACCTATTATGGCTCATAGACTTTGTAAGGCCTTTCTAAAAGGGTCTTTCCATATCAGGCCACCAGTTAGGATTCCTACATCACCCTGGAATTTAAACCTTCTATTATCACAGCTAATGCTACCACCCTTTGAACCAGCCTCTTCCTGTTCTTTGAAGTTTTTGTCATGGAAAACCCTTTTTCTGGTAGCTATCACATCAGCCAGACGGGTATCGGAACTTCAAGCTCTTTCCGTTAAACACCCATATTTGATCTTTCACCCTGATAGAGTATCCCTTCGCACTAATCCATCCTTTCTCCCCAAAGTTTGCTCCGTCAATAACATTAATCAGTCCATTGAGCTCCCCACATTTTTCAAGAACCATTCCAATAAGTTGGAATATATGTTACACAAGTTGGATGTTCATAGATAACTCAGGTTTTACTTGGATAGAACAAAGGATCACAGAAAAACAGATCAGCTCTTTATAGCCTTTGCAGACAGCAGAAAGGGCTTGGCAGTTACGAAACGAACCCTTTCCAAATGGCTTTCCGATTGTATTATTTTTGTTTATACTGCTTCTGAGCAGAGCTTACCTGTCAAGCCCAAAGGACATTCTACAAGATCAATATCTACATCCCTGGCTCATGCGGCCCGCCTACCATTGGACACTATTTGTGCGGCTGCCACTTGGTCTAAACCACATACATTCATTACTCATTACAAAATAGATAGAGTTTCCAGGGACAGGGCAACCTTTGGTTCCACTGTGCTCAGGAACGTTCTTCCGTGAGTTCCTCAGGAACACGGAGCTAGGGACGCTACCCAGGTGTAAGAACAAACGGCGAGATTGAACACTCGTACATATAGAAGTTATGTCCTTACCATAACGTTCCATGTGGAGTGTTCATCTCGCCTTTGTTCTTACATTCCCACCCTCCCACCCTCAAGAAGAACTTCCAGTTTAGATGTCTGGTTTGGTTCTCCCGCTTCTGCTTTATTCAGCTGTTACAGCTGTGTATCAGCTATGCTTTAGCATGTATGTGTTATGTTCACTCCCGTTGGGTTCTGGTTTGTTTGCAAACTAGATCTGAGGTAAAGGCAGAGGGGGATTGTGGGAGATAGGTTGGTCTCGAGCTTCTTCTCGATGCAGAGCTTTGCCAAGCGGCTGACACGGAGCCAAGGATCGGATCCGAACCCAGGTGTAAGAACAAAGGCGAGATGAACACTCCACATGGAACGTTATGGTAAGGACATAACTTCTATTTATGTCCCAGCATGAGGTAACAATGAGTTTCCAAATTAAGGAGAAACTGGTGAAACAGGAAGCAACTTGATCACTTGCCTCATGAAGATACTCTGGAGCCTTCAGTAGGAAACCACTACCAAGTTTCATTTGGTGTTGTACAGCAAGGGAAGAAACAGGAAACAGTGGAAACTCTGACTTAGTCAGTGTTGTGTGATAGGCCAGTGAGTTTCCATATCAAAGAGCAACGGATGATGCTGGATGCAGCTGAAGAGAATGTCACAGGAATATGTTTTTGAACTTTCTGTAGAATGCTCACAGGAAACAGAAAACAAATAATGTACCCTTAGTTTAGAAGAAAATGATCTACGGGAAGAGGAGTTTGATTTAACAGAGATGAATAGTTGTATTAAGATTGATGAAAAAAGAGGTATCAGACAGTCAGTGAGACCCATAATGTTAGAAGTCTAATAAATGAGCACAGTAATCAAGATTATTAACAGAAATTCATGTGATATGATAGAAGTAAATAGGATATATTATTGTGCAGTTAAATTAGTAACCAGTCTTGGCACAAAACCATATGGCAATAAGGGAAAGAAATCAAATGCCATTATGGAATTATTGGATAGAGAAAACTGTAAAGCAGTTAAAGCAAGAAGTATCACTGCTGGAAGAGTATAGAAGAGGGAACATATCAATAAAAATACTTGGTAAGATAGATGTAATAACAGCAATGTGCAGTATCAGAATAGACAAGGATGCATTATACACTATTGCAAATAAACCAAAGATATCAGCACAAGAAGAACTTAGAATACAACGAAATATAAAGGAAAAGTACAAAGCAATTCATTGATGACCCAAATAAGTTTTATAGAGAATTGGAGAAACAAGGCAAAAGGAATAGAAACACCACCAAGAAAAAGAAGAAATGGATTCATTTTGGAAAAATATTTATGAAGACCCTGTGGAAGATAATGAAGATGCTGAATGGAGAGAAGTAAATGAAACAATAAGAAGTTCATGTGTACAGGTTATAAAATGGGATAAAGTAGCGGCCAGAGAAATTGAAACAAAAATTAAGAAATTCTAATCACTTCTACCTAAAAATATTAAATCTTTACATGAAGATTTAGCACCGAGTATGAACTACTTGTATATGTAGACACCACCGTGGTTAACAGGAAGAATGATGCTCTTCAAGTATGAACCTGCAAGCTGTCCTAAAAACTGTAGACCAATAACTTGACTTCTGACACCATATAAACTGTACTCTTTTTCGGAACTTCTAAAGAGGTTTAAAAAAAAAAAAAGAGTAGAAACGAAAGCGCTTAACTGTTTAATAAATTTGTGTGTGTGAGTTGGCATTGAGAATGATCAATTGAGAAGGCAGGAAATGCGGAAAAGGCATGTAAATATTGTAGCAAGTACAGAAAATTCTTGGAACAACCTCATGTCGATCAGGATCAGATGCAGAAATGGTTAATGAGAGGTGAATGTAAACCAAAAGATGAAAGGCTCATATTGGCCACCCAGGATACTAGACCTCTTGCACATTAATTTAGAAAGTCCATTAAGTGTGGGAGAAGCAGAAACATGCAGATTCTGTAAAACAGAACTGGAAACAGTTGCACATCTTGTTGCTAGGTGTGATGCATTAATGGCAGACCTGTATACTGAAAGGCATAATATTAAGTGGTATAACTGTTGCATTGGGGATTGTGCAAGCATTACAGTATTGAAGTAGCTGAGAAGCATTGGAAAACTGAACCACAAAGCATTATAAAGAATGAGGAAGTCTGTATCGCAAGGGATCACCCATTACCAATAGTTCAAAAAATAGATGCAAGAAAAAGCAATATTAGTTCATGAAAGGAAGACAAAACTAACATTGATCACAGAAATTGCTACACCCACTGATTAGTGTCTTGCGTATATATATATATATATATATATATATATATATATATATATATATATATATATATATATATACATTTGTTGACCGGGCTAGTCCAACTGGATACATGTCCATTTTCAGTAGAGGCCCGGGGAGAAAAGCGCCACATTTACAATAGTATTTACAGCAAGACAGAATTTACAATACAAAAAATTGAGGTACATTACAGTTTTTACTTTACTTTGGAATTTTACTCACAAATTTAGTACATATCTGGTATAGTTAGTCATAGCATTGACATCACAAGTAAAAAATTTTCAACTGTACAGATGCACACTCTTTTTAGGTAACAGAAAAGTATCTAGCAGATGAGGTGAGTAATATCCATTGGTAAGTGAGGTAGTTTGTCAGGGTTAGCACAGGGGCATAACCATTGTGCTTTAAGGTATGGTTTCAGTTCCCTTTTAAATAGGGTGCTTGAGGTAAGGGAGGTAAGATCACTGGGAAGAGAGTTCCAGGTTTTGCCAGTAGTGTTAGAGAACAGTGAGTCACCAGCTAAATTGTTAGTTTTACATATTTGCACAAGTTGTTTATTAGATGAGCGTAAGATCTTTAGGTTGTTATAGGGGGTAATAAGATTTGTCAGTATTGGTGTGTTAGTAGGTTGATACAGATCTTGTGGGCAACTATTAGTTGGTTAAATGTTGAAAGATTTGGCAGCTCTAACCATCCTAGCTGTTTAAGATTGTGACAATGATGGGTTCTGTAGGAAGACCCAGTTGCAAATCTGGCAATGTTATTGTAGGGAATGGCCAGCTTGCTCAAGTTGCTTTTACATAGTTTAATATATATAGGGGAGGCATATAGTGGGGTAGAGATTAAGTGGGTATGGGCAATAGTGGACCTGGCTAGTGGGGTTAGAAAGGGTTTGATCCTACAGAGGGAACCTAGGTTTCCTGTTGACTGTTTTTATAGTACTATTTATATGGGAATCAAAGGTAAGATTATCTATTAGTACCCAAAGTAGTTTTGTAGTGGGATCTGCAGAGATAATAGTACCATTACTTGATGTAACAGTAAAATTAAGTGGGGAGGATCTACGGGTGGGAGTAAATAGTAAAAGCTTTGTCTTTTTGGGGTTCAAGATAAGACATCGGTGTAGAAGCCATTTCTCAACTGAATTCAACACCTTTTGGGTTAGTGACTGAAGATCTGATGGAGAAGTGGCTGAGCATATTAATGTTGAATAGTCTACATATTGGATACAGGTAGCCTGAGGTATTGTAACATGTCGGTCATTTATAAATATAGAAAATAAGAGTGGTCCTAGTATGGAGCCTTGAGGAACACCGAGGGTAATCGGGAGGTTAGAAGATAAGTTATTCTCCCATAATGCAGCCTGTTGCCTGCTGTTTAGGTAGGATTGGAACCATTGTATAGCCGATGTATCTAGTGACAAGCTTTTGAGTATGTTAATGAGTAGTTGGTTGTTTACCATGTCGAATGCTTTTGACAAATCAATAAAGAGGGCGGAGGATAGAAGCTCGTTATTCCGACACGTATTAGTGTGATCAGAGAAGGATAAAAGAGCAGAGGTGGTGCTATGAAATGGTCTAAAACCATGTTACTAATAAGTTGTTTTCTAATAGGAAGCTTAACAGTTTGTGAATGCATTTCTCCATGATTTTTGCCAGTGGAGATAATATGGCTATAGGTCTATAGTTTGATAATTCGTTGGAGTTACCACCTTTATGCAGGGGGATGATGTATGAAATTTTCCAGATTGATGGAACGTTGTTTTTAGTAATGGTTCTATTAATCAGCATGAATATGGGGTAGGCTATGGTTTTTGCAGCTTTTTGTATGTATTCTGCAGGTAGTAGGTCAGTTGAGAGGGTGGTAGGTTTAAGTTTTTGAATTAGGGTACAGTTAAGGGATGTAGGAACAGGTTGAAAGTGAAATGATTGAGGTGTGTTAGAGTTTGAGATGGTCGAAGATGAGGTGTCTGCATAGCTGATTGGCAAGTAATTGAATGGTCTCTGTGAAGAAAGTATTGAAGGTGTTGGCCATTTGCTTGTGACTACTGTGATCAGAACCTGAGGGGGTGGGTGTGAGTGATCGACGTGGGTGTAGAAGTTTATTAATGCCTGATCAGAATTTCTGAGGTTTGTTTTGGTGGGTTTGTTGGAGCTGAAAGTAAAAATTACTTTTGTCCAACTGTATGGCTTTTTTTGTTTCATTTCTTAGCTATCTAAACTTTAATTGATCTGCAGGGTCTTTAGTAGTGCGCCAGTTTGCCCAGACCTTGTTTCTAAGGAGGATTTTTTGTTAGTTGCTTTAGAAAGCCATGGGGCTGGTTTAACTCTAGTTCTAATTGCATGAGTTGGTGCATGGTGGTCAAGAATAGTTAAGAATTTAGAACTGAAATATATAACTGCTTCTTCTAATGGTAGTTGTTTTAGGGGAGACCAATCACATGCTTTAAGTTCTTTTTGAAAGGTATCAGGGTTGAAATATTTGTTGGATCTTATTGTCCTATATGTGATTGGGTTGGAAATGTCACTCATTTCTAATTAAGAAGGTAAGGGAATGGTCACGTATGTCTACGGGGAGGGTTCCTACTATGTAATTTTGGTGGTGACTGTTTATGAGGATCCAATCAAGGGTGCTTTCCTTGTTATTAACTTTATTAGTCCTCGTGGGGGATGTAATAGTTTGTGTAAAACCGTAAAGGTTTATATGGGTAGAAGGCTGTTCTGTGGAACACCTCTTCCAGTTGATATTAGTCACCAAGTACTATAGTTTCCTGTGAGTAGTTAGTGGAGAGCCAACTAAGAATATTCTCTAGGGTGTTAGTGTTATTACCTGGGGGAAGATAAATAGAGATGATATAGATAGATATGTATTTATTAAGCTGAATGTTGGAAATAAGGATTTCTGTATTACTGTCTAGGGGTGGATTAGATTCTATGGAGTTTACTTGTAAACCAGATTTGTGTAGTATAGCTACTCCACCACCCTTTTTAGCTTTACGGTCTAGTGTTAAGATGTTATATCTGGGTGGTATTACCTCATTGTCTGGTGTTGTTGCCTTGAGCCATGTTTCAGTAAGACATAGGATGTCAAATGAATGTACATCCATGAGAGCATGCAGGTGGGCAACCTTATTGTTAATGCTCCGAATATTAAGATGGGCTATTAGTAGTGAATTAGAGGGTCTAGTAAGCAAATATGAGTTAGCAGGGGTTGTAATGTGAGGCTCTATAGTTGTAGGAGAATTTGGGCCTGGATTTGGGTGGATATCACCATCTATTAAGGAGTGAACTTGTAATCTCAGTACAGATTTTAGAAGTTTAAATATTAGGTTCTGGAGTTTCCTATCCCTTGAGTTATGACATTTAAGCGTGTCAGTCTATCATATTTAGCTGGTAGGTAGTTTGAAGTGCTGGGTATGTTGTTATGGCTATGACAGACTACAAGTGTGGGTGTGTTGGTTTGTCTTATGGGGTACTGGAACCCTAGGCAGTTTAGGTATTCATAGAGTGTAAAAAAATAAGGTATGGATAGAATAGTTAGAAGTGAGAATAATAGTAGGAACATAAGCAAATGTGAGGTAGATGCATTAATGGAGTGTTGTAAACAAGTTATTGTGGAGGAAGAGTGCTGATTAAGTACTTTGTTAAGGGGTCTGGTTGTATATCTTTAAGAGGTCTATCATGTGGTTGGTTGCATGGATGTGGGAGTGGTCAGGGTGTATAAATGTAGGAGTAGTTGGGGCGGGTGAGAGTTGGGGGCAGGGTAGGGGAGCGGAGTGAGCCTGCAGGGTGAACGGACTGGGTAGAGCCAGTGAAGGACTGACTCTGTTAATCAGTGGAGTTCTGCCTGCCCAGGTAAGTGTATGGGAGATACTATGCAGGGCAGTTGAGTGATATACAGTAGAAAGTAGAAAGATAGTTTGGGACTGCAAGAGAGGTAATTTTAGGAGAAATCTGTGTGCCTGAGAGTTAAATGTTAAGATAGTTGGGTGGATGATAAAGGAGGTTGGTAGGGTGGCCTAATGGTTAAGGTGTTTGCCTTGCAAGAAAAAGGTGCCAGGTTTGAGTCTCACAAGGGATAAATGGCTAGGCTTAAAATGGCTCGCAAGGGCAGTTAGCTTAGTACTAATCTATGAACCTAGATGGGCCTAGGAAGGGGGTGCCACCTAGTGGCCAAAGCATGTATTGCAACCGTGGCTACTTGTAGGGCTAGTTGGTATAAAGGTAAAAAGGAGGGAAAAAACAGGAGTAAAAATGAGAGGCTGTGAGAGGGGAAGGTATGGAAGTTGGGAGAAGGGAATACTTTGGCTGCTGGCTGGCCTGACTAGGGAGTATAATTTAAAACCTGGAGATGTTAAACATATAAAGTCTTTACACACTATAGCTGTAGTAAACATACTTTCTTATTTCCTTAAGGGATTGATGCTCTGGGAAATGTTTGGCTCTATTCCTTGGCTTGGGGTAGAGACAGCAATGTTGGACAGGGCAGTTTCCCAAACCCTAGCACAGGCTTGGCAGGTTGGAGAGCTAGATGCAGTAAAGGGAGAAATAAGACGGAGGTGAAATAAACTGTAGGTTAGACACACTTCCTTAAAAAACAACAGTTCCAGACAAATTACTTATAATGCCATTGGCCAGGTAAAAACTAGTTACTTTTCTGCAAATTCCAAACAGGTAATTATAGAAAAAAACAAGGTAGATTTAGTTACCCAGTTAAATATACTTAAGTAGGTTCAAAACAACTTTCGTATTGACACAGTTATACAGGTATTAAAAAGATATCATAAATAGCATAGCAATGTAGCATATATGCAGTCAGAATACAGAAATGTAATAAAGCAGTCTAAAATAGTTCAATATATAGCCACGCAGCATTGGAAATTAAGGCAGCAGTCTTTGTATAAATGGACTTATTATGAAACAGTCAGGCATTATACAACACATCAGTGGACTAATACTGCACATCTGATAAGTATGCCATCAAAATTCCGCACTTATGCGGTCGACATATCAGAAACGCCACTCTAGCAAAGCTATCCCTTTATTAAATGGAACAGCTTTTGTAGGATGTAGACCAGCAAATAACCAGTGCATATACAGGTTAAAAAGTAACAAATGCTACACTACCTCGGTAGTCTACAGATTATAAGAAATGAGCACCTCTCTATTCAATATCCTAGCTAATTAGATTCAATTTTTGCACTATTAACTAGCAGAAACGCTACTCTGATGTGAGGGTCTTAGTTTAAAACAACGTCCAGCTTCCTTTTATACACTTAAACTATCTTTAGGTTAAACAACTTCTATATATTGCTTTCTAGTTAATGATTCCACGTGTGCGCTCTACACTTACAGACACGCTACTCTGAACAGGCGTTTTCTGTTAAAACCTAGTGAAGCCCATTGTATTTTCTTTTTTTATTATGCTGTTTAAACCGTCATTAGGCATGAAGAATGCAGCATGTGCGCTCTACACTTACAAACACGCTACTCTGAACAGGCGTTTCTGTTAAAACCTGGTAAAGCCCGTAGTTTGTAATTTCTTTTTTATTATGCTATTAATCAATCATTTAGGCATAAAGAATGCAGCATGTGCGGTCTACTCTCACAGACACGCTACTCTGAACAGGCATTTTCTGTTAAAAACTAGTAAAGCCTGTTGTTTGTATTTTCATTTCTATTGTGCTGTTAGACAGTCGTTTAGGCATGAAGAATGCAGCTTGTGCGTTCTACTCTTACAGACATGCTACTCTGAACAGGTGTTTTCTGTTAAAATCTAGTAAAGCCCATTGTTTGTATTATCATTTTATTATGCTGTTAGACAATCCTGTAGGCATGAAGAATGTAGCGTGTGAGCTTTACACTTAGACACGCTAGTCTGACCAGGCGTTTTCTGATTAAACCTAGTAAAGCCCATCTATTTTATTTTGTTTATTTTCTGTTCTATTTTGCAGTTAAACAATCCTTTAGACAAGAAGGCACATTCACAGTAGCGCTACCTTAATGCATTGCTTTATGTGAGAAATAGGACCATTAACCTCTCCTTACATTCACTGTTTAGAAAATAGTGCAGCTTCTTTTTCTGCTATTAATCCATCTTTAAGGCCTTAGAAATGCACATTTACAGAATTGCTGTCCTAGTGCGGCACTTTTCTGTATAAAAGGAGGACCTTTACTACACTGTTTAGAAACGGACCTTCTCTCAGATATGTTCAGTAGCGTGAATCTGTTCCACGTGCTACACCCATACTCAGGTAAAGGAGAAACTGGAATATTCAACTAATTGCACACTTAGCTTTGCTTCTAACGCTGTAGAATAATTAAGAAACCCTTTCCAGCACAAAGTTAGGTAACTGTCAGCTTTTTAAGCAAATTAATTCAACACATATACGTATATAAAGGACCAGAGATGATACAAGCTAGTACACAATTAGCTAAGCATATAGAGCAATTGGCTGTTAAGGGACTCCTAATAACACAATCATATGTGACATGTAGCTATTTGTAAGTGTAGTATTGCAGCAAATGAATTACTTACACTAGGTCTGGACACCGGAGCCTAGGGACGGTCAGCAGCCGAGAGTTAGTTAAGACGTAAGAAAGCACCTCATGGGGAAGGGCATATTTATAAAGTAGGAGATGAGGTATGGTAGAAGGGGAGGAGAAAAGTATATGAGGGGAGGAGATAAGTAGGTGAGGACAGGTACAGACAGGAAGTGAGCTGCACTCTACTCGGGCAGGGTAATCCTAGACGTGATCATACCTTTTGTTACTAGTATCTAATGTAGTGTAGGTTGAGTGGGGGGGGGGGGTTGAGAGAGAAAGAAGGGAAAATGCAGAAACAGGGAGCAACAGGGCTATAAGCAGGATGGACCTAGCTTCAAGTTGCAGGGTCCAAGCCAGTGAAGGACTGACTCTGTGAAAAATAATCAGTGGAGTTCTGCCTGCCCAGGTAAGTGTATGGGAGATGCTATGCAGGGCAGTTGAGTGATATACAGTAGAAAGTAGAAAGATAGTTTGGGACTGCAAGAGAGGTAATTTTAGGAGAAATCAGTGTACCTGAGAGTTAAATGTTAAGATAGTTGGGTGGATGATAAAGGAGATGGGCCTAGGAAGGGGATGCCACCTAGTGGCCAAAGGATGTATTGTAACCGTGGCTACTTGTAGGACTAGTTGGTATAAAGGTAAAAAGGAGGGAAAAACAGGAGTAAAAATGAGAGGGCCTGTGAGAGGGGCAGGTATGGAAGTTGGGAGAAGGGAATACTTTCACAAAACCAAGTGGCTGGGCACCCAAGATAAACGCTGCTCAAACCAGGAGAATAACAGTTTATTCACCACACAAAGTCACACGTAGTAAAAACATTCACATAAATCCAGATAAAAATTTGGTTGAGCGCTTTCATCTGCATAAATAACAGATTTCATCAGAACCAAGAATAAACAAAAGAATATGCTCTTATATTGCGATGTTGGCGCCAAAAATTCATTAATTAGCTTCAATTTCAGAGCTAATTCAACCACAATCTAAATATTGATTGAAATTATATATAGCTGTTAAAATGTAAAAATACAATAGGAATACAGTGATAAAATATTGAAATACAAAAAAACAGTAACAAATTTAGGTGTAGGTGTATATGTGATGAAAAATTGATAATAATAATGATAATTATAATTAATATTAATATTATGTTCGTACATGGTGATCGAGTCCAAAATGAGAAAGGGTTTGATGCTATATACACCTACACCTAAATTTATTTGTACATACTTATAATCACATTCATAATCATATTTATATTTATATTCATATTTATATTTATATTTACATTTATATTTATATTTCCATTCATCTACCATATATATACATACAATTAATTTAATCTAGTTTGTCATTTATTGAGATTTTAAATGAGACTTTTTGACTTAATTTGTTGAAGCATTATGTATTGTGAAAGTTGAATATATTTTACATGAATTTATGTAAAGGCATTGCTATAGTATGTTTACTGTTTTTTACTGTTTTTTTGTATTTCAATATTTTATCACTGTATTCCTATTGTATTTTTACATTTTAACAGCTATATATAATTTCAATCAATATTTAGATTGTGGTTGAATTAGCTCTGAAATTGAAGCTAATTAATGAATTTTTGGCGCCAACATCGCAATATAAGAGCATATTCTTTTGTTTATTCTTGGTTCTGATGAAATCTGTTATTTATGCAGATGAAAGCGCTCAACCAAATTTTTATCTGGATTTATGTGAATGTTTTTACTACGTGTGACTTTGTGTGGTGAATAAACTGTTATTCTCCTGGTTCGAGCAGCGTTTATCTTGGGTGCCCAGCCACTTGGTTTTGTGACAGTTTGTTTGGTTTACACGAGTTAGAAGGGAATACTTTGGCTGCTGGCTGGCCTGACTAGGGAGTATAATTTAAAACCTGGAGATGTTAAAACATATAAAGTCTTTACACACTATCGCTGTAGTAAACGTACTTTCTTATTTCCTTAAGGGATTGATGCTCGGGGAGAGGTTTGGCTCTATTCCTTGGCTTGGGGTAGAGACAGCAGTGTGGGACAGGGCAGTTTCCCAAACCCTAACACAGGATTGGCAGGTTGGAGAGTTTCTTATTTCATTAAGGGATTGATGCTCGGGGAGAAGTTTGGCTCTATTCCTTGGCTTGGGGTAGAAACAGCAATGTTGGACAGGGCAGTTTCCCAAACCCTAGCACAGGATTGGCAGGTTGGAGAGACTAGGTCTGGACCAGGGGACAGTCAGCAGCCGAAAGTTAGTTAAGAAGTAATATGGCGCCACATGGGTCAGGGCATATTTTTATATATATATATATATATATATATATATATATATATATATATATATATATATATATATATATACACATACACATATATACACAGAGAGAGAGAGAGAGAGACAAAGTCATAATGTAACAGGATTTTAAGGCAAAAATGAAGGCATTGTGGAAGAAGTATACCCAGACAGTTCCAGTAGTAGGTGCAATGGTTCTCATAAAGAATTTATAGTCATATTTAGATATGCTACCAATGCATGCAACTCTGTATGAATTGCAGGAGGAGTAATTTCTGGGCACATTGTGGGTACTGCGAAGAGTACTTTTGGCTAACATCAAAGACTGAAATAATTTCACATAATATTAATTTTGTGATCTTTAATCATACTTCGACTTAGGAATGGTGGTCCAGTCCCATCATTGTATTAGAAACTCAAAAGACTTGTTGAAATTAAACTAAAGGGAATCTTAATAAAGCTCCAACACCAGCTGTGTAAACCTCTAAATTCATTAAATAACCATTTTAACCTTCACTTCTGTTACTACCATAACAGGAAATGATACACTTCACTTCCATTTCCCTCCAAGAGCCATTGTCCTTGGAATATATTCGTTGGAAGAAGCCATACAGCCAAAAGACATAGGACTAGTTAAAGAAATTGAATATGTTCCTCACCATTTACTTTATGGCATAATTTCAGTTCTAACCCTAGGTCTAGAGGGTGTCTAAAATATCCAGATAGTTTCTCCATTTTTTGAAAACACAGAGCCTCTAACAGATCTTGGATTTTTTTGAAAAGTATAATCTTGAAGGGAGATTATCATTGCTCTTTGAACTGCTATCAGTTTTGCAGAACTTTAGTGTATTCTTCAGGGTATTCATGCAGTGAACACTGTAGTCCTGCAGGCAGGTGGAGCCTAGATCCACACACTGGTAATGGGATATGATTACTCGACCATGTCTCAGGAAAAGCAGTCTACCATTTGACCCAGGTGAATATCCTACATTACGTATCTGATATATACACTTATTATCTTTTAAGTTTGCATCCCTGCTAAATGTCAACTAATCTGTTGTGTCTCATGTGGAGGAGAATTGTCATTACATTGCCTGGGAGCAGGATCGCAGTTGCATATAAACTATTTCCCACTGGAGTTCCACCTGCCAAGCGGAACCCGTAAACAAAATGTTTCATCACCAAAACAAATAAAGTGGCAAAAAATGGACAGAAGTCTTGTCAGAAATGCATGTAGATTCATTTATGTAGTTGGTGATTGGATGTTATTAGTTTAAACCTGTATAAATAAGAACTGTTGCAAGACCAGCCCACATCTGACGACATTTTAAAACGAAAACGTATCAGGTAGATTGAGCGTTACATTGTGGTAAAGTGAAGTGAATACTTTGCTTTATTCGTGGAGTGAATACTCGGAATAAATTATTTAACATTTCATTGACTGTCCGACAGCTTTATTGTGATCCTTCTGGTGTCTGTTCATTTTTTTTATTAATCATATAAAACCTAGGGAAACGATAATTAAAAGAAGAGTGTAATTGAAAAAAATTTCGATGTTCCAGGAATTCTTCTGTTTCTGTTAAAAAGTGTAGACAGGAGGATAGTAAATCCTTGTCCTGTGTTTCTGGGGATCCAAAGTTGTCTTATAGGCTGAAAAGTGCATATTTTCCTTTGCATGTAGAGCTAGTTAGGCTCATCTCCATTAAACCTGCCTCTTCCAGGTTCTCCTTGTTCCCAATATTTTCTTCCCATTATAGTCGTATTGCTGTGGATGTTGACCATGGATAAATTAGGGTGGATCTCTTCAAGTTTAGATAAAAATGATCCTAATACATGCCCCTTTCTATGTCCTGGTTAGATGGCGATTCTGTGTCTTTTGCCTTATTTTGCCTTGCCTTGTCCTTTATCATCCACAAGTTTTGTACTGATTTTGATGATGCCCCAGGTCACTAAGAAAATGCAGCTACCAACATTGGTAGTTATGTTGACACAGACTGTGGTTTTTATTTATTTATTTCCAGTTTGATTACCAGGGAAGTCCACTGGGTCAACATGGCCCATTTTCAGTGGAGGCCCAGGGAGAAAAACTCCGCAAATGCATTAAAAAAAAAAAAAAGTTTACATACAGGCTTTACAAGAAATACAAGCAAGGTCTGAGAATGCATTGGTTGATCTCATTGGACTTCATTCTTATCTTTGTCCTGTTGACTGCACTGAAGTCAGTGCCAGATTTTTCACCACTGAGTCTGTTAACACCAAGTTTGTTCTTGATACCAAATTTTAGGGCCAGGGAGTTGAGGTCCACATTAGCCCCAGTACTCTGTTATTCTAACCCTTGGCATCCTTTGCCTTCAAACCCTTGGGCCATGAGGGTAGGTGCCTATATTGTTTATGAAGGAACTTGTAATGTCAGTGGGAAACCATCAGTTGTCGATGTATGTATTGTTGTCATCCTTCTCACAATCACATCAATGCTTTACACTTGATAGGGCAGTTATCATTGACCTCTGTGTTGGTGTTGCATACTACTGTGCATGCCCACCAGCACTTGGTACTACAGTAGCCCCAACATGCGGCCATCTATGCTCTGTTGCTGTTGCCTCCCAATCTTCCTTAACCAAGAGTGAAGAATCAGACATATGCCAAAAATTGGATCACCTTCAGATTCCTGCTGTTCCTCAGAGCCCTTGCCACTGAAGAAAGATGGGGAGCTTATATGCAATTGGAGCATGTGCACTTCCCTCTTGGAGTCTCCCATTTCAGACGCAGAGGACCATGAATGGAGTGATTCCCCCTTATCCTCTCCAGATGTCTACAGTTTTGGGGAAAACCTGGAGCATGTTCAGAAATGGAGAAATGGCCCTTTGAAATCCCCACCCCATCCTCAAGAACTTGCAGGAGGCTTCCAGTCTCCTCCCTCTGCCTCCTGGGTGTTGCATGCTGTGGACAAGATGATATCTGTTGTACTTAGAACAAGATCCAGATATAGTGGCCCCAGCTCTATTTGTACATACCCCAGTGATACAGTTCCTATTGCAGCCCTGAAGAGGGAGCTTGCTTGAAGTACATTGGCTTATCCCCCTAAGGAGGAGTCTAGAGCATTGGAGCACTATGGGAAATGTGTGCATCCAGTTTTTGTGTCCGGGCACTCGGTTATCTCTAGAACATGCTGTTTATCATTTTGCGCTTGCTAACAAAATGGGTAAGACTTTGCAGAAGTTGCCAGATGATGATCCGAAATCTAAGCATCATTCTCAGATGACATCTTTCTTCTGTTTGCAAAAAGACAATGTACCCAGCACATAATTCTACTGATGAGGCAGCAGGTGTGCCGTCTGAACCCGACAAACTTTCTTGAGAATTTGTAGATGTCCTACATTAGTGTTTCCTTTAGTGGCACTGACCATTTTTGGTCAGAAGTGAAAAGAAATCGAGAGAGTGAAAAGGATTGTAAGGCTGTTGTAGGTGTAACCGTCCAGTTTGAGATCCTACAGCATACGTGAGAAATCAGAAGAATCCCTGTCATTTGTGCTTTAAGTGGAAGGAATGACAGCAAAAAAATGCAAGTTGGGAAAGGCCAACATGGCTAGGGAGCTTTCAGTATTGATGCCTGCTAGATACAGAACTAACTGACAAAAACAGAGGTGACTAAGCTCATCATCTGTAGTGTTACAGAAGAGTCCCTGAAGGTTTATCCAGCTGTCCTGCCCTTGATGCTCTTGGGAGTTGACTGTCTGTAAACCTCTCTGAAAAGATGGCTATCAAGCAGGGCAGATATGTACAGACTGTTATACTTACTTAGACCACATAAATTCTCTTTCTCACCCTTCCCTAACCCCAGTCCCTCCCGTTACTTGAAGTTCCACTCCTTATCCAAAAAACAGGCATCTAACAGGTCCCATCAGACAAGAGCGTGTCCAGTGATTATTCAGAATTCTGTTTAATGCCAAAAAAGACTAAGGACCTCAGACCAATAGTAGATTTCCATGATACCAACATGCACTTTTCTTTTCAAGAGTTCAGTGCGTGGGCTCCATGCAAACAAATCTTCCTTTTTTGTTAAAAAGGAAGTTGAATGTGCCCTATAGCCTTCTGGGATTCTTACTTTGACACAAAGATCTCAAAACATGAAGGAGGTTTTTCACTTTGCAGTCAGTGCCAGCCTCCGTCTATTTCAGGCTCTTGCTTTTGTTTTTACCTTAGCTCCCAGGGTGTCCACCAAATGTTTGGTTGCAGAGCATCCAGAAGTTGCAAGGTGCGAAGGTGTCATAGCAGTAGTGGATGTTCTTTGTAGTCAGTTGTGCAGTACTGATTTTTGAGTCTTTCTGTCTTCCAGAAGCCTGCAACAACCTCAATATCCAGAGATATTACAGCATCCCTATTTGACACATGTTTGAAGACCGACTTATGGATGTCCGGGTATAAGAAGGGTGTCCATCAGCACCATCTTCAGTTATTTCTAGCTGTGCAGTCCAGTGGCCTTCACTTGTGCTCATTATGTTCATAGTCCATTGGTCGGCTCTTTTTTTTTTTTTTTTTCCAGAGAACTTATTTCTTCCAGTTGGATAAGTACCCACTAATTTAATGATGTTATGTTGTCCTATCTCGCCTTCATTTTTACTGTTTGGGTTCAGAACCAATTATTAGTTCTGACTCTGCCGCATACTAAAGCTCGATGACTTCCACTGGCTCATGGCTGTATACGTGTCCCACCATGCTCTAGTGAAGCTCCCCAGATCTTGTTTGCCGCTAAACAGATTGGAGGCTTCCTTCTTGGCTCTGGCTAAGTGAACATCCTTATTACTTTTATGATCCCTTTATTATCATAATTTTTCTGGTTCTACTTTAAAATAGAGTTAGTGTTTTTTTTTTCTTATGTTTTTTTCTACTTGGGTAACAAATTTGCTGCTGTGTTGCTTTAGGCTCTCGTTTTTTTCTGTTAAGGCCTTGTTTTTCCCTATCCCGGTTAAATTTCCTGCTGTTAAAGAAAAATAGAAAATGTCAGCTCGTTTAAGTTAGAGGGCTGTCTCTGCCTGTTTTAGAGGGCATCTTGTTATTGTTTTATTACTAGTAGTCGTCCTTCCATTGTTTAAAGGAAAGGAGAGTTAGCCCGTTTTAATTAGAGGGCTTCCTTACCTGTTTTTTCCCTTCCCTTCTTTGCTGTAGTTTAAAAATAAAGTTTGTCTTTATATATAATTATTCCTTAATAGTTAGGGTGTTAAATTGTTGTTGCAGTTTTTTGTCTGCTCGTGTGTGTGTGTGTGTGTGTGTGTGTGTGTGTGTGTGTGTGTGTGTGTGTGTGTGTGTGTGTGTGTGAGTTTGAAACCTGTCCAAGGAGCATAAAGAATCTAAGCCTTCGGGTTTCAAAAAGTGTACCAAATGCAGCCAGAAGATGTCCATTACTGACTCCCATGCTATACTTGGGAGCAGTACATCTTCAGGAGACGTGCTGAATATGTCACTTATTTAGCTCTAGAGTGCTGTTAGAGTGTAAAAATAAGTTGATTATGAGAGGTCTTTTGAAGTCACCATTCCAAGAAGCTCTAGAAGAAGGCCTGGGCACTTAAGCCTCAGTCAAATCTACTTCAAGATGAGACAAATCAACAAAAAGATCTTCTTCCTCTTCAGGACAATTGGAGCCTTCAAAAAAGTTAAGCAACATTGCATCTCTGGCTTCAACTACTTCGTACCTGACAAAATCTACTTCATCGGCTCCAACTTTATCAGTGTCAGTGGAGTTTGAACTCAGGAGCCAGTCCCCAGAATTGGAACCGGTTACTCCTGTTTTGAGATCACCTGTCTTACAGTCAGTAAGTTCTCCTACCTTCTCTTCTAAGGCCTTCAGGAGTCTTTCAGACGATGATGTGGATTGGGTAGTAAGTAGGCATTTAAAGACACAGATGCTGGATAAACTCCTCTCGGCTCCTGGGACCTCGGAGCCGGAATGCTTGGAACTGACTGTTGTGGAACCATCTGTGCTGAGAACCATCCTGGTATCTTCGGAACCGACATCTATTCTGATATGCCCCATTCAATGTCTCGTCCTTGTTCAGGGCAAAAGTTAAGGAGATGTTAACCAAGTGTGAACAAGAAGGAAAGCCTCTCTCTGCTGTAGGAGTCCATTTTTCCGTACCTTTTAGACCTTATCCAAAAGTCCAGAAGGGAGAAGATGTGGTTCCGTAAATCCCAGAGAGTTTTTCAGGACACACGTGGTGACTCTTCCCCTAGGGGCAGAGGGGGAAGTACAAATGGAAGATGCCGGCCATGTGACAGAGGGGGTCCACAAAACCAGGGCGACAAATTCTTTCTGTGGTCGGCCCTTTCATCGCTTTTGAAGGGAGACCCGTTTGTCCAACTCTGGAGGCAGTCGGGGGTGGCTTATCTTTGTACCTACAAGCTCGGCTCGAAATTGCAAGAGACAAGTGGGTACAAGGTATCATATCCAGAGGATACTCCATACCATTTTCTCCTCCCATCCCAAACATAAAGAAATCCCTGGACGTTTCACCCAGTCAGAGGGATCAAGCAACTCTAGAAATTCAAAAGTTGCTAGACAAGCATCATCCAGAGTCCCTGCAGACCAAATAGCATCCAAAACATACTTGGGATTCTTTTTAATGCCAAAAAGAACAGGGAACTCGGCAAATTAAACAAATCAGTAAAAAAGACCAAGTTCTGGATGGTAACACTGCAGTTGATCCTTCTGTCTTTGGGAAAAGACAATTGGATGTGCTCTGTAGACCTCCAGGATGTGTGCTACCACACAAATATGGACAGGCTATCCAGGAGTCATCTGTGCTTCCAACTGGGAGCCAGTTATTACCAGTTTCAAGCTCTGCTTTTTGGACATCGTCTCACTACAGTCCCCGGAGTGTTCATCAAGTGCATGGCAGTAGTCATGGCTCACCTGAGATGTCTAGGATTCCAAGTGTTTCCATATATAGACGACTGGCTCCTAACTGCCACCAACAAGCATCTGCTACTGGCATCAAGAGACACCACTCTCCCTGCTCTCACCTATATATCACAATAAATTACGAAAAGTCTGCCTTGTTGCCATCGCACTGTATCATGTTTATAGTAGCAGATTTAGATACAATAAACATGAAGGCAAAACTTCCTACAGAAAGCGTTCTAGTTCTGAGACAGCAAGTATCCAACCTTCTCTCCAAAACAAAAGTACATGCAAAAACAGTCTTGAAAGTCTTGGGCACCATGGCATCTGCAGTAAGTTTAGTTCCACTTGCACGAATGCACGTGAGAATTCTGCAGTGGCTTCTATTCACCCAGTGTTCATTAACAGAATTTGGCAAGACATGGGTAATTCTTGTAACAGTCCTGCAAGAAGAACCTTCGATAGGGGCTTCACTCCAACCATGTGACATCAGGTCAGCCATTTCTTCCCCCTCAGCCAGTGACCACACTAACCACAGATGCCTCCCAGATAGGGTGGGGGGGGGCATTATCTGGGCAGGACAGTTCGAGGCACTTGGCAGGATCACGGGGCCCACTTGCACATCAATAATCCTAGAGATGAGGACTGTGCTTATGATGTTGCAGGCACTCCAGGACTCTCTTCTGCTAGGAACAGTTGCACTTCAGACAGACGGCATGTCAGCTGTCTGGTACATAAACAAGGAGGGACCAGGTCTTGCCCCCTTTGTCTAGAGGCCCTCAGATTATGGCAATGGGCAATCTCCTCCCAATGCTTTCTAGCAGCAATGCACATTCCGGGGAGGTCCAACATGGTAGCAGACAAACTCAGCAGAGTGATTCTCATGCCTCTCGAGTGGTCCCTAAAACAAGAAATAGTGGAGAGGATCTTCAGCAAATGGGGCCAGCCTTGCCATGAATGCCAAATGCAGCAGCTATTTTGCCCTAATACCCTCTCTGGGGAGTCACCAAGGGATGCACTTGTACACGATTGGCCATCAGGACTTTTTTATGCCTTTCCTTCCTTTCCACTAATACCCAAGGTTCTCCAGAACACCAACTCGTTGAGAAGCAAGCTAATTTTCATTGCCCCATATTGGCCTCATCAGATTTGGTTCCCCTGCCTTTGGACTCATCTTTAAGGAGGAGCTGTGTGTTCTGGACCCAGTTCCATACCTTCAGACTCGTGCATCCAGAATCTTCACCCTTATCTTTGAATCCTCAAATTGACAGCTTGGCTGCTCCGATTCCAAATATAGCCAGGCTTCCTAACCTCTCTCATTTGGTCATGCATATCTTGATCTCTTCTCATAAAGCTTCAACAAGAAAAACAATAAATGGAAAAGTTTTTCTTCCTGGGCTCTGACAAGACTTATTGATCCCTTCTCTGCTCCTAGAAGTTCTATACTCGAATTTTTGGCAAAACTATTTATTGAAGGCGCAGCTGCAGCTACCATTCGTGTGCAATTAGCAGCAATATCTAATTTCCATATAAGCGATTTTGCCCCTAACTTAATGTCCCACAAAAGATACAGAGCCTTCTTGAAAGGTACTAACTTCTTAAGACCACCCATAAAAACACCCCTACTACCATGGGACCTAAACTTTGTTCTTGCCTGGTTGATCCTTCCCCCTTTTGAACCTGCGTCATCATGTGATGTCAAATTTTTAATGTGGAGGACAAGTATGTTGATTGCCATCACTTCTGCCAGAACAGTTTCAGAGCTGCAAGCTTTATCGATCAAGCCACCGTATATGCTTTTTCATAAAGACAGAGTATCCCTTTGAATAAACCCATCCTTCCTGCCAAAAGTATGTTCAGAGTCTAACCTAAATCAGTCCATAAAGTTACCAGTTTTCATTCCAAATCATAGCAACAAGACAGAATATAAACTTCACCAATTAGATGTTCATAGGCAGTTACACTTCTACTTACATAGAACAAAGGACTTCAGGAAATCTGATCAGCTGTTTGTGTCTTTTTTTCAGAAGCAAAGAATGGTGCCCCTGTATCCAGTAATAAGATTCTTCCCTTTAAAGTCAAAGCCCATTCTACGAGAGCCATGGCAACCTCTTCTGCTTTTAGAGCTAGACTACTACTTGATAGCATTTGTGCTACTCTGACTTGAGCAGCACTTAATACCTTTATCACTCATTACAAAGTAGATTTGGCCTCCAGGGACAGGACCTCCTTTGGGTCCACTGTCTTGAAGAATATATTCCCCTGAGCCACCCTGGAAATATGGTATTCGGGATGCTGTCCCAACCAGTACGAATGAAAGCGAGATAGGACAACATAACATAAAGAAGTTATGTACTCAGCATTAACGTTCCATGTTTGTTGTCCTTCTTGCCTTCATTCTTACATACCACCCTCCTTCCCCCTACCTATGGCCCCTGGAGGAAAAAGAAGACAACAAGGTTCTTTCTCTGGCAAGTCTCTCTCTGACCTTCTTCATTGTCTTCATAATAGGTATTGATGGTACCTTAGGATGTCCTTCTATTCCTATGTTGCAGTATTATAGTTGTGCGATCTCCTGCCCTCAGGTGACTCGTACGTCGGTTCCTATACAAAAGTTTCAGCTTGGCTGTTGCAGCCTGCGTGGGACATCAGACGTAAGCCATAAACCTGGGGCCTTAAATGTGCCGTCTGCACACACAATCCTCATAACTTTTCAGCTGCAGATGACCTATGCGTCTTACAATTGCTCCTTCACAGATGTCGCATTAGTAAAGCTAAGTAACCCATTGGGTTTATGTTTTTCTTGTTTTGCTAATTGTTATTGCTTAGGCTTGGTTGTTGTAGCCTTTAGCTGATGTCAGGTAAAAAGGGAAAGCGCCAGTGCGGTGCCAGATACCCCATAAAGACGCCCATGATAGGTGTGTTTTTTGCTTAGGCTGTGAGCACAACCATTACTCCTGCTCAATTTGTCAATCATTTGTGCTGAAGACCCTGTGCAGCAGTCTGGCTGCTTTAAACCTTTACCTAGAAAACTAGCACCTAAAACAGTTAGCTCTTTGAATGGATCCCGCATCGGAGTCCGCACACAAACTTTCGCAAAAGAAGGTCGAGATTCCTAGGCCTACTTTGCCTGCTGCTCCACTTCCCGACACCTCGCCAACTGCCGATCTAGGAGTTGAGGAGCGCTTGGTGGTTCCATCAACTTCAGTGACGACCCTTGAGGAAGCTGTTGTGCAGCCGATGACCGGCACATCCTCGAAGCTTGCCCAGACACCAACTATCATCGATGTCGAGGGGGGAACCAGATTCTGTGGTACCTCCGACCGGGATCCAGCCTTCAGAAATGTTATTTCAAAGTCGGACACCAGGCTGGTTCCTACCTCCACCCCAGCCAAAAAGAAACAAAAAAACAAGCATACCTCCTCTTCTCCAGAAACCATTCTAGATTGCCAGGCTTTCACTTCCTCACAAATGCAGGCCTTCATGGCCCTTAGGCTTTCGGTCTCAGCCCCCTCTACTCTGCCTTTATTGAGTCCTAGGCCTGCTTTTGCCTCTTCCCTCCCACCCATGACCTCTCAAGTTAGGAAGGAAGAACATGATTCTTCCTTTTCTTCCTCAGAGGACTCCATTTCATATACATCTCAGATTGCTTCTCCCCCAGGAGTATTATTCCCCTGATGAAGAATCTGTTGAAGGGGATTCTCCCCCTGAGGATATTACCTTTGGTGAGACCATCACCAAGATGAAAGATTACTTCAAATGGGATACTTCCCAAATGATTGACACCCAAAAGAGGTACTTTGAGCTGCTTCAAGTGGAATCACCCTCCCCCTCAGCAGTCCCTCCAGTGCTTCCTGCTTACTTGTTTGGCTTCAGTTCAGCTTCTAAGGCCCCAGACTCCCGGTGTCTGGCACCCAAGTGCCCTGACCACTTCTATAAAGTGCCAGAGGAGCCCACATTACTAGTTTAAACCTCCCTTGGCAGACCCAGATGTTATTGCCACTCCTCCTGATAAACAGTCTAGACTGCTGCCTTCCCCCTCCCTCCTACCCACTGATAAAGATAGCAAATATATGGATAGAATGGGAAAGAAACTATACACATTCTCCACTTTGGCATTCAAAGCCATAAATTATCAGACCCCCATGACTAAATATGCTCTAAGCTTAGTGTCACAGGCCTCCTCCATGCTGGCTTCTATGCCTGACAGTACCATTAGGCTGACATGGCCTCCAAACTGTCCTTGGCTCATTAAGTAGCCAGGCACTCAATGAGATGCAGCTATGATTCTGCAGAAGCATCTGCCCGCTCGGCAGCATCTGCTCCTGTCCTTGGGCGATACTACTGGCTAAGACTCCAGAATCTACCTGAGAACTTCAAGTCCAAAATCTTGGACGCCCCCATGGATCACAACTTCCTCTTTGGAAAACAGTCTGCAGATCGCTTCAAAAATCTGCAGGAAAAAAAAGTTAAAAATTGCAGGACATCAAGCATCTGCTGGTGTCCCCCATTCCCAAATTTTACAGGCACTACCCTGCTAAAACCAATTTTGTAAGGTGCAACCCTCCTCAGGCAGCTGCCTCCTCTTCCAGGTCTAGAAGAGGGGCAAAAAGAACTACTTCGTCCAGACCTAATGTGCCACCTCCTCAACCCAGACAACCCTTTTCAGGATAGAGGAGGTCCCAATAATGCGTGACTACCTGGCCCACCTGCCACTCTCTGCACACCTTCCGCACTGTATCCCCCACTGGCAAGTGATCACCACAGATCAGTGGTCTTATCCATTATCCAAAAAGGGTATCCTGGAAAGAAAAAACACCCATGAGAAGTATTCCTTTTCCCCCCAAAAACCAAATTCATCTCATAACACAAGTCTTGTCAGAACTTCTAAAGCTAGGCACCATAGAATCTGTCCCCTCAGGACAGGAAGGAATTGGGCTTCTACTCTTGTCTCTTCCTGTTCCCCAAAAAAAGATGGCGCCTGGAGACCCATTTTAGATCTCTCCTTTCTAAACCTACATCCTCAGGTACCCTCCTTCCAAATGTTGTCGCTACCCACTCTGCCGCCTCTTATTCCACCCAAGGCCTTCATGACCACCCTAGACCTAAACAAAGCATACCTTCAGATACCCATCAGGACTTCCCACAGACAATTTCTAAGTTTCTCTGGACCATCTTCTCATTTCCAATTTACTGCCTTGCCCTTTGGTTTATCCACTGCCCCTCGAGTCTTTGCAAATTGCCTAGCCCCAGCCATTGCCTTCTGCAGAATGCTGAGAATCCAGATTTACCCTTAATCCGGATGACATCTTAATACTAGCAGAGTCCAAAGATACCCTCTCAAGGTATCTGCACTTCACCACGTCTCGTCTGCAAAATCTAGGGTTTACCATCAACCTTCTAAAGCCCTCCTTGAACCCAGGCCAGGCAAGATTTTCCTAGGCTGCAGAATCAGGACGGACAAAATGAAGGCCTTTCTCCCACAGGTCAAGGTTCTATCCCTGACTTTCCACTTCCAGGAAACCCTCCATTCCTAGATGATGACGGCAAGGCAATTCCTGCTTCTCCTGGGCTTAATGGCAGCAACCATCCCCATGCTACCACTGGCCAGAATGCATATGCACAAGCTACAGTGGTACCTCAAATACATTTGGTCCCAACACCTACATCCCTTAGAACAGGATATTCCCCTCCTTCCCTGTCTGAAGAAAGAAATCAGCTGGTGGATCCAGCAAGTCCATCTAAACCCGGGACTTCCTCCACTGCAACTGCCTTCCCCAACCCAAACAATGCATACAGATGCTTCAGATTCAGGTTGGGGTGCAACTCTGGCATCCTACAGGGTCCAGAAAAACTGGCACCCTTCTCTAGAGAGCAAGCACATCAATATCAGGGAAATGACAGCTGTCTTCCTAGCCTTAAAGACTTGTATTCCCCTTCTGGTCCCAGGGGTGCTCCAGACAGTGACCGACAACACCACGGTTATGTGGTATCTCCACAAACCGGGAGGAACAAAGGCCTACCAGCTGAGCAGGCTGACACTGCTGATATCGGACCTAGTCTTTTGCTACAACCTGGTCCTGCAGCTCACCTACATCCCCTCGCAGGACAACAAGCAAGTAGACCTCCTAAGCAGGACCTCCTCACCACAGCACGAATGGATGCTGGACAGGGGGGGTGTTCCTAGACATAGCCCACTGGTGGGGCACTCCACAAATAGACCTATTTGCTTCCCCCCAGAACAGGCAACTGCAGACCTTATGCTCAAAGATACACTTCCCCTCCCAAGAGATGCTGAAAGCATCCACTCTCCATGCTAGAGGGAAGTTTCTTTATGCCTTCCCCTCCTTTCTAATGATCCAAAAAGTCATACTGAAAATACAGAAGGACAAACCAAAAACCTTTAGTGACACCCTACTGGCCAAGGCAGGACTGGTTCTCCCTACTTCTCAATCTAGCCAAGGGCAATCACTACAAGTTACCCTACAAGGTGGACCTACTGACACAAGACAAAGGAACTCCCCTTCATCCACACTTGCAGATGTTATCCCTGACTCTTTGGGTTCATAGGTTGGTACTAGGCTATCGGCCCTAGGGCCTCTGCAAACCTAGCCATAACCATTCCCTAGCTATTTTTTTCCACAGTATTTACTTCCCTGGATCCCCTTTTAGTAGGGGGTGACTGACATGATCCCCGGGGTGCATTTCCTATCTCCCATCCAATCATCAAGCTTCCTTTTGAAGAGGGCCAAAGAGGCGCTCTGCTTGACATGTATGGGCAGTCTGTTCCAGAGTCTGGGGAGTTTTTGGGTCAGGAACCTATCCTTCCAGCATGTTTTGTTCATTGTGATGACAAGGTTTAGATCCCTTGAGATTGTGGCTCTGAGGGATTGGGATTTCTTTAAGTGTAGCTCTGGGTTTGACATGGCCTTGTATATTAAGGAGAGATCGCCTCTGAGTAGACTATATGTGACAGAGTATAGCTGGAGGTTTTTTAGACGGTCAGCATAGGGCATCTGCTTTAGGCCTGTGATTCTTTTAGTGAGGTATCTCTGTGGCATTTCCAGTTGTTGCAGATGTCTTGAGAGGTACATACCAAACAGGGTGTTGTATTCTATAATGGGTCTAATGAGGAAAGAGTACAGTGGGATAATGACCTCCTTTTTTCTGGATGAAAAGCCCTTAGTGATGAGGTGTGCCACATAGAAGGATTTCCTGACTGTTGTGGCGATGTGGTTATCGAAGGTGAGACCACTGTCCAACTGTGTCCGTGATAATATGATAAACTTTTGATCCCCTTCAGGCACCACTACTCAGAGGATGTGCTTTCAGTCCTGAGGGAGGCAAGGAAACCTACCACCAGAAAATTTTGCCTAGCTAAGTGGGAAAGATTTACTAAGTGGTGTCTGGACAAGGGAAGGGAGCCTTGTTCGGCAGATGCCCCCCTTGTTCTCACTTGTGTCAAGTGATTAAAAGCGGACTTTCATACTCAGTGAAAGTACACCTTTCCGCTATATCATCCTGCTTGCCTCTGGATCCTCCCTTGTTAGCCAGGCTCGACATAAAAAGCTCGTCCTTAAAGGGATTTTACACATGAGGCCACCAAAGAAACATATCCCGCCACCTGGGACCTCAATTACATCCTGGAAAAACTAATCCAGTACCTTTTCGAACCATCTGGGTCTTCTTTCTTACAGATGTGCACTTGGAAAACCATCCTGCTGGTGGCTATCACTTCAGCCAGAAGGGTCTCAGAGTTGCAGGCCTTAATGGCTTGCCCTCCCTACACCACCTTCCACAAAGACAGTCACCCTGTGGACCAGTCCCTTCTTTATGCCCAAGGTGGTCAATGACATGTCTCTAAACTGATCTATCCACTTACCTTCCCTCCCCCACTAATGAAGGGGAGAGGATACTGCACTCATTGGATGTGCACAGGCAACATAGATTCTACCTGGACAAAACCAGAACCATTAGGAAATTAAGCAGCTCTTTGTCTCCTTTCACCCCAGAGCCCTGGGCAAGGCATTCTCCAAACAAACCATCGCTTGCTGGATCAAGAAAACTATTTGTCCCTGTTACACTCGCCATGGGAAAAAAACCTCCAGTGGGAGTAAAGGCCCATTCCACTAGTGCGGTGGCCGCCTCCAAGGCATTCATGAAAGGTCTGGACACGGCATCCATCATGGAAGCAGCCACTTGGTCCACTATCCACACTTTCACCAAACATTACAAACTGGACCTAGTTTCAGGAGCTAGGGCAGGATTTGCCAGGGTCATCCTACAAGGCTTTGTAGAATCCTCTTCAGCATCCACCTCCCTTTCATGCAACTAAGCTGTGGTATTCTCCCACAACTAGAATACTGGAACATAGGAACAGAAGGACATAGAATAGTTGTGTAAAATCTTACCATAACCATAGATCTCCTTCTCTTCCATATTGGAGTATTTTTCCTACCCACCATTACCCCTATACTTTCTCCTTTAGTCCCAACTAAGTCCTGAATCTAATTAAGCTACTAAATGACACCAAGTCTACACACCTGCCCCCACTGACATTCCTCCTGCTGGGCCTTCTTTTCTACCTGTTGGCCTTCAAGTTCTGAGGATTGTGCGTGCACATTCCACATTTAAGGCTCCTGGTTTATGGCTTTACGTCTGACGTCCCACGCACGTTGCAACAGCCAAGCTGAAGCTTTTGTATAGGAGCCAACGTACGAGTTGCCTGAAGGCAGGAAATCCCACAACTAGAATACTGCAACATGGAAGAGAAGGACATCTGTGGTTATGGTAAGATTTTGTACAACTATTCCTTCCTAATGTTATCAACAAACAAGATCTGGGGAGCTTCACTAGAATATGATGGGATTAGGGGTACAGCCATGAGCCAGTGGAAGTCCTCGAGCTTTAGTATGTGGCGGAGTCAAAACCGAGAATTGGTTCCGAGCCGAACCAGTAAGAATGAAGGTGAGATGGATAACAAACATGTAATGTTGTGGTGAGTACATAACTTCATTTTCAAAAAAGGAAAGAATTACTTGAAGTGTGAGAAGGCAAGTCCTGCATAAAGAGTTTCATTCATTTTGTCTGTTGTGCTTGGGGCCACATAATGGCATTTCTGTCTGTCATGACTACAAAAGTCCATGCAAAGACTCTCAAATATAGGGCTAAGGTAATAGCTGCCCATATGGAGTCCTCTTCAACTGTTTACTTGGTGGCATCGTAATCTACTGCTGCCACATGGATACCACAGACTCTGGTGTCGACTAACATAATTTCAAAAAATGGAAAGAGAAAAAGGCTAAAGACCCTGACATTTCAGGAAAAAAGCTCCAGTAATAGCTCTAAAGTCAAGAGACCCAGGTGAGGTGCCTTTGCATCCTCCTAATCTAACCCTTTGGCCTTGATCCCTCAGGAGGCCCCCATTGTTTTCAGCCTATCTAGAAATGATACCACATCTCACATGCCAGTCATGTCTGAGTCGATCTGCAGGCCTCAGCTTCTGATGTACACACCATAGGTTTTGAGAGAGACTTCTTGTCTTCTCTGTGTGCAGTTAAAGTTTTAGCCGGACAATTGCATCCTCCAGTCACACCATTAAAATGGACAGTAGGACAGAAGCAATCCACTTCTTTTTCTTCACCACAGTCTCCAACCACTTCTTCTCAGGCCGAAGCCCAGGACCCCCATTAAAATAGCACAGGATTTTATGGCCTTTATAAAATCTGGAGTCTCCTGTTATATCCCTCTGTCTCCAAGATCTCCCCAACTAAAAGCAGCAAAGTAGCTTTTCAGGAGGAAGATTTCTGCAGCTCTGAGGATGAGGAAGGGCTGTCTTACCCTGGTCATTTGCCACCTCAAACTTACCCAGGCTCAGATTACACTATCTTTTCTGCCTCTTACCACTTATCCTTAGGGAGCCACTTCTCCAGGGATCCATACTCAAGAATATTTCTAGTTCCAAGAAAAAAAGTTTACATGGAGGCCCATCTTGGACCTTGCAAAGCTAAACAAGTCAGTCAGCATCAACAAATGTAAAATGCTTACATTACAAAAATTGCTTCCCATGATCTTCCAAGATGCTTTTGTGGTCACCCAAGATTAAAAGACACTTAACTCCATGTCCCCAAAGCAGACAGTTGCAATTAAGTATCTAATTTTAGCAACATGTTCCCATTTCCACTTTTGTGCTTTACCACTTGGGTTATCTACTGGTCCCACAGTTGTCAGAAAATGTCTAGCTCCTCTGATAGCACAATGCAGAACTCACTCTAGGAGGTCATGTTTATCCTTCCTTGGTTGACTCATTCAGGGAAGATCCACATCAGAGACCCTACATGCATTACAGATTACTGTAAACTGTTTTTAGAAGTTGAGTCTCACTTTGAATCATCAAAAATCCCATACACTCCCTCTAACAGGTGTCTGCTTTCCTGGAGCCTTCAAATATTAACAGAAAGTCTTCCTTCCCCAAGACAAAGATCGTCGTCTTGACTGGCTGTCTGACTAGTCTGCTTTCAAAGCGGCTGTCTGACTAGTCTGCTTTCAAAGCAGATCATCACGAGAATACTAAGGTACATGTTGTCTTGTGTTTTTGTGATCACATTTGCAAACTTACACGTGAGAAAACTCTAATGGTTTCTGAAAAATGTTTGGGAACAACGTTCCCAACCTCTGAAAACTCAATCACCTCTCCTTTCATACCCGAAAAAGGGACCCCTATGGTGGAAGAAATCCATACAGAAGAACCCAGGTGCAAATTTCTTCTTACTAGAAGCAGAGTACACCATCACCAAAGACAGTTTAGACTTAGCTTGGGTAGCCTGCTTAGGACCCCCTGAAAGTGTAGGGCATTTGGTCCCCACAGCAGGGGAAGTTGCATATAAATCAAAAGGAGTTACTAGCAGTCTACCTAGTTATAAAAGCTTGTCAAGAAAACTTAAGGGAACCTGCAAATCTGGACACACCACACCACTGTGATGAAGTACAGAAACAATGGGAACGTCCTTGCCTTGTGTGCAACCTTTCCAGAAAAATTTGGTTACAGGCTCAAGAAATAGAGTCTAACTCTCATAGCTTCTTGTATTCTAGGCTAGAACAATACCGTGACAAATTCTCTAAGCAGGGACCTTTTAGATCCCAACAAATGGATGCTTAAGAGAGAGGCCTTCCCGGCTCTAGCCATGCAGTGGTGGATCCCGTCATTAGATCTGTTCATTTCTCACCAGAGCAAGCACCAACCGAAGTTCTACTCCAGAACAGAAAGGAACCTGGAAAGTAGATGCTTTCTCCTTCACATGGACAAACCGGCTCCTGTTTTCTTTTCTGCCCTTATTCCCTGATTTCTACAGTAACAGAGGTAATCCAGAGGGCTTGAATGAGGTTTGGTTTCCCATCTGTGACCTGGAGGGTGACAGGACTAACAAGAAACACAGTATAAAGGAATAGTCCAGAGAAAATCATTTTAGCTAGCAGATATAGGAGACTGTCTCTCTGATACCCTCCCTGTGGGAGGAATAAAGACACCTTCTTGAAGCTTACTCAGATAAGCAGGTAGATGGGCGAGAGTTCTTGTTCTAATACATTGCAGTTACAGACAATGGTGGGGAGGGTCCATGGGAGCTCATTGGAGGAAAATCTGGGAAATGGAAAAACAAGGAGCCAGTCCCAAAGCTTGGAGGTTCAGCAGCCTGTGGAACCTCATTTTTAGTTAAATGATTTTATTTTTTATTTTTAACTTCAAACAAACAAAACATGACAACACATCTATGAGCTACAACTATAAAACTATATTTAAGAAATCACTTTCACCTGAGCTTAATCAGATCCTTATAATAAGAGTGGTTTACACTTTAATCATTGAAAATGCCTACTTTTACGAGGCTATCACCAGACTTTGTCTATTTTGTAACGCATGTAAAGTGAGAGGCTGTGTCTGCATCAATGGGGCTCATATTCCTTTGAGACGAGTATGAATGCTTTATTACAGAACTTTTTCCAGTCTATCACATGTAGCATGAGAGGCTGTACCTACTATTAAGAGGGCTCATTATCTCTTGACATATAATATGAAAGGCTAATATTGTCTTGTACAATAAAAAAGTTTTACAGTGCCTGCTTGTAAGAGGCTCATATAAATGATTAATGTAACTAGTTCTCATTCTTCTTCCTCATTTTGAAGATTCACCATTTTATGTGTGGGGGAGGTAGTAGCTTAAAGCTACAGAAGGTGATTCCTGTTTTTGAGCAGTACATGCATACAAAGAAATAGCGTAAAGTAGAAAACAAGTCTCAATGCTATTTTTTTACAGAGCTCATTGTTGTGCAGAAGTAGGAGGTGAAGTAAGTGAACGACACCATGTGGTAGATGCAAAGCTTGCAAATATATTGTTGGGAGCTTTCATAAAATTAATGGTAGTGTTTTTCACCCCCAAGAAAGTTTTGGTTGTAATACAGAGAGCATTATTTATGCCCTCTGTTGCCCATGCAATATTTTTTACATAGGGGAAGGCAAGAGACCATTTGATGTCCGATTGTTAGAACATGTTAGGGATATTAATAAGAAAAAAGAAAGCCCAGTAGCTATGCTTTTGAACAAATTTATGGAGGTAATAGTGAATGTTTGTGTGGATCTGTTTTAGAGAGTGCATGTTTCCCCATTTGATGAATGTAATGTCAAAGATGTACTGTTATATAAAGATTCTGTATATATTTTAAAGTTTGACACTTTAGCCCCTCATGGGTTAAATGCTGAAATGAATTGGAGGTTTTTTTATTTGGTATACATTTAATTGTTTTATAGGTTCATAGGTTCATACTAGGCTATCTGCCCTAGGGCATTTATAAGCCTAGCCAGAGTGTGTTTGGCTTTTGCCACCCATTTTAAATTAATTTTGCTATGCCCTTTTTCGAGGTTAGTATACTGTGCCTCTGTCTAACAGTGACACAGAAGTGATACCCGGGGTAAACCTACGATCTCCCATCCACAAATCAAGATTCCTCTTGAAGAGAGTCAATGAGGGACTCTGCCTAACCTGGACTGGGATTTTATTCCAGAGTGAAGGGAGCCTCTGGGTTATGAATCTGTCCCTCCAGCATGTCCTATTTATTTCAGTGCTGAGGTTCAAGTCTCTCGAGTGCGTAGCTCGATGGGATTTGGATTTTCTGAGGTGCAGCATGTCCATTAATTCCGGGTTGCACATGGCTTT
Organism: Protopterus annectens; assembly: GCF_019279795.1. NCBI lineage: Eukaryota > Metazoa > Chordata > Ceratodontiformes > Protopteridae > Protopterus > Protopterus annectens. Next base: position 69,884,861 of record NC_056728.1, read on the forward strand.
ATACGTCAGGCACAAATTGCCTCTGAACAGGCGGTATGCCACTGAGTAGAGCTGGAGTTTCTTTAACCAGGCAGCATATGGCATCTGTTTGAGCCCTTTGATCCTCTTGGTGAGGTACTTTTGGGGTCTTTCCAGTTGCTGCAGGTGTCTGGTAAGGTACATCCCAAAAGGGTCATTGTACTCAATTATGGGCCTGATAAGGGATGAGTAAAGAGGCACGATGACCTCCCCTGATGTAGATCTGAATCCCTTCATGATTAGGTGGGCTATATAAAATGTTTTTCTAACCACTTTGGCCACGTGGTTGTCAAATGAGAGATTGCTATCAACTTGGGTCCCCAGGTCCCTAATTACTTCTTCTGTACTTAATGGATTACCACCTATGTGGTAATTTGTGGGTACTTTGTTTTTGCCAAAGAGGATGACTATACACTTTTTGGCGTTTAGCTTGAGGCCATGGCTCTGGCACCAGTTGTCTGTTTCTATGAGGCCCTTTTGGAGGATGCTTGTGTCGGCTGGAGTGTCTATTATGGCGCCCAATTTGCAGTCATCTGCAAACTTGGTCAGCCACAGTCCTTCCGTGTTGGCCTGTACCTCTGAGAAATATATACCAAACAAGAGAGGTCCCAGGACTGAGCCTTGTGGGATGCCACTTGTAACTGGTTTGGAGTCTGACATGGCTCCAGCAATTCTAACCATGTGGGTTCTGTCCTTGAGCCAGTTTGCAACCCATCTAGTGACATAGGGGTTTATATTTAAGCTGGTGAGCTTATCTATAATGCCCGAGTGGGGTATTGTATTGAAGGCTTTTGCGAGGTCCAGGTAGGCTGTGTGGACCACCTTCCCCTCGTCAATGGCCTTCGTGACTGTTTCAAAGAAATCAACCAGGTTTAAGAGGCAGGATCTGCCCTTAACAAAGCCGAACTGGGTAGGATCCAGTGTCTGTAGGTCCCCAATATCTTTATTTATGAGGTCCATGATGATCCTTTCCATAGCTTTGCAGACCAAGCTAGTCAGGCTTATGGGGCGATAGTTTCCAGGATCCGTTGAGGCACCACCTTTGTGGAGAGGGACCACTGTTGCTGTACGCCACTCTTTGGGTACATATCCTATAGTAAGGCTGAGATTGAACAGTAGTTTTATGTTTGGGTTTAGCTCTTCTTGGAGTTCATGTAGGATGCAGCCCGGGACACTGTCTGGTCCCATTGATGCTGTGTTTTTTGCTTTGGAGAGGGCAGCTCTTACCTGAGCATCTGAGATGTCGGGGGGCAGCACTCTGCTGGGATAGATATTTGCCCTTTTGGTGGGGAGGGAGTTTGCGCTGAACCTGTCAGCTAGGATGTTGGCAATGTCTGTGGGTTCGGTGTATTTTTTGTCATTTTGGACTAATTCTGAGCATATCTGGGAATTCCCACCCACGTTCCTAACATAACTAAAGAAAGCCTTGTGATTATCCTTAGTGTCCTGTGCAATTTTTCTCTCGAAGCTGGCCTTAGACGATTTTATGAGTGCCCGTAGTTTTTTGCTAATACTGATCAGAGATGCCTTCCCTTTTTGGGATTTTGCTCTATCATGTAGTAGCTTCCTCCTTCTATTGTATAGTTTGTTTATGGCTGGGGTCCACCAGACAGGACGTCTGCCTTTGGAGGATTGGGACTTGGTTTTATTTGGGATTGCATGATCCATGCATTCCTGAAGGTGTTCATAGAATGCATTTATAAAGAATTCTGTGTTCTGGGCTGTATTTTCCACAGGCCTGGGGGCTTTGAAGGATTCCACCTCGGTTTTGAGGAGTGTGAAATTTGCATTAGAGAAGTTTTTCACTGTGGTTTTCAGGGTGGGGGTGGAATCAGCATGTGAATATCCAGTGAGATTAGTTTACGGTCTGATCTTACCAATGAGGGATACACTTCTGGTCTGGAGCATAGAGTCTCCATGTTGGTGATGATCAGGTCCAGTATGTTTTCCCCTCTTGTGGGAGTGGTAACAAGTTGTTCCATAGCATTTGAGTTTATAAATTCTTTGGGCTAGGGTGTTGGAGCTAGAGTAATGCTCCCAGTCTATGTTTGGGTAGTTGAAGTCGCCCAATATAATGGTGTTTGGAGAGACCTTCATATTTTCCAGTGTTCTCAGGAAGGCCGAGTGGGGTTCCTGGGTTTGGGAGGGTGGTCTGTAGCAGGCTATAAACTGGAAGGCAGTTTTACCCACTGTTAGTTGCACATGGATAGTCTCTGATGCTTCGTGCTGTGCCACCAACCTGGAGGTGTGGGTATCTTTGACTAATATTGATACTCCCCCTCCTTTTGTGGTTCGGTCCGGTTTTATTGTCTTACTTATCTATTTAAATGATGGTATGTATTTAAGGCAGGTGTATTTTTTGTGATGTTATTACTCCTTGAAGACTGTCATAGTCGAGACGTTAGAGAGAGAGCATAAAGTTCGTTGGACTACTAGCTGGGTTTTTTTTTCTTTTTTAAAAAAGTATGCAAAGTCTGAGAACCTCAGAATCTTATGTGTGTAGGCTTTCTTTGCCCATAGAATAAAAATGCAACGATTGGTGAACTGCAGAGTATACAAAAATGTTTAATAAACATAAGAATCTCATATCTTCTTTGAGCATAGGCAAATTGTGCCTATGATGTAAAGAATGTAGCTGTGTGGAGCAGTTCCCTGGAGCAACAATTTTGATTGTACTGCAGATTATAGAAGTTTTGTTAAATGCAGTCTCAGTGGCTACAGTATCTTCACCTGATTGCTGTAGGGTAGCTGCAATGAGAGGTGGAATGCTCTTGGTCCCAGAGTTTGGTTTTATGATACTCCAGTCTGGGGTCTTCACTGACAAACAAGCTTCTTCCTGAGTCTAGGAGTTACTGAGGGCTCTTCTGTTCAGATTCTGCCTCTCTCCAGGTTTCCAGGTGGTGAATTCAGGGTTCTTCTGTTCAGATTCTTCCTCTCCAAGTTCCAGGTGGTAAAGTTAGTGCAAAAGATGGCTAGGTAGCTCTCTACCTGGTTAGATAAAGGATTGGAAACCGGAAGAGATCAGGTGGAAGGACAGTTAACCAATCTCTTGAGAGAGGGGGTGGTGCCACAGGTTTCGAAGTGGTGTTAGATGATGTAAGAGGTTGATGTAATCAGTGCGGGCGTGGGCTATCAAACAAACTAGGAGGCTAGAGTTTGGCTGCCTTTTCTCACTCTTAGCACTAAAAGGAAAGACAAAGTCCCAAATGTGTCGTAAACAAAAAAACACATTTCAGACAACTGAAAGTTGCTGTTTAAGTTTGTGTATATCATGAGGTAAAAAAAACACTTTCAAACACACGCCAGTTACTTTTTTGAGCTGTACACATCTAGAGATCTCACGCGCGTGCACCCAGACAGATGCACCCAGGCAGGCGCACCCAGGCACACACATGTCACTAGTTTGCCAGATAAATTGTGCTAATGTAGATAGTGATTTACAAGTGTAATTACTTGATTGACTTTTTCATATTAACAGCAGCAGTTGGGGTTAATTAACAGTCAGTGTTCACATCCTGTGTTAGGCATTTTAGCTGTGTGATTTATGGCTTAGTTTCCTGAGTGCAAGCACATTTTTAATGGAAATGCTTGAGTTTAGAACTAGGGTGGTTGTGGGCGTCCAGTCTGATCTGCCAGCTTAACTCTATTTTTTCAAGGATCACATTTTCGTTTCCTTTGAGTGGACCCATAGTAAGCTTGTTAAGGATGTGGAAATGGAAACTAACATCGTCTTGGCAATCACGGCAGTGTTTTCACTAGGTGTTTTTTTAGGATTTGGAGTCTGATATCAGACAGGTGGTATGCTACCCTGATTTTGAATTTGTTCACAGTTTTCCCTATGTAAAAACAACTGCAGCCATTACATTGTGCATTGTATATCACAAAGCAGTGTTGCAATTACGAGAACAACTACTGTTGATTTTTCTCCCAAGTACTGGGCAAAGCAAGTATTTCTTTTTTTTGTTGCTCATGTTTTTGTAGTAAGTGCAAAAAGGGTGTGCCACTTGGGTAAATTCCTCTGTTGTACTCTTCTAATCTGAATTTGCACTCTATCTCAGCTCCTGATGTTCCTGGCTGTCTTCATTATGAAACAAGGATGAGGGCCTAGAAGTTTTTTCAGTTGTTCATTTTCTGTAATCATTACCCAGTTGTCAGGTATGATCTTTCTGATTGTTTATAATCTACTGTAAAACTGAGTACCATGCTTTTTTTTAATTTTTTTTTAATTTATTTTTTTATCCTCCTGTGGATCCTGATGTTAGTTTCTGTTGAGCACCTAGGAGCATTCCGGGGGTAGGGGGGTCCCACAAAATGATTTCATCAGCCTCTAAAGTTCTAATGGGGTTGAGAATGGAATTTAGTAATCTGTTGCTGTACCCCCTGGCCAGGAAGTCTTCGTGTAGGCTGATTAGATTTGTGATTAAATCTCTAAGCTCTTTGGGGACGAGTGCAATTCTCATCCTCTGAGATTTTGTAACATTTCTCTTTGTGATCTTCAGTGTCCTTTGGATATGGTTATATCTAAAAAGTTGACTGAGGTCTTGGCTGTGACAGATTGTGAATCTAAGGAAGCTAGTAAAATTACTGATATGGTTGTAAAGGTCATTCATTGTCGCTTCTTTCCCCCTCCAATGTAATAACTTCCCCCTCCAATGTGATAAATATGTCATCAATAAAATGGAGGTAGCATTCCATTAATGCAAAATAGAGGCTTTGCTACACTGCCTTCTCCCGTTTTCCCATAGCTTATCCAGTAGTCTGCTTATACAACTTGTTGAACATGAAGTAATTGTTCCTAAGGAGTAGGTCCAATGACATTCTTAGAGCTTCTGTACCTCCTGGTAATACATTCTTGCACTTTTCATATGCCTGTGTTGCAGCTTGACTACAGTAGCTGTGTGGAAGCACTGTGCAAGGTGCTTCCATATCTGCTGTGACTAGGATAGCAGAATTGATAACTGGAATAGCTCTCATTTTGACAAGGAAAATTCAGAGAGTCTAAAATAAAAGATTTATTGGCCTCTCCCATTGGTTTTATTAGGTAGTCTCCTTTGAAATAAGGATCCATTTTGTAAACCGTGTAAGCCCTGTAACAATTTAGAAAGTACTCCAATGTAAGTTACTTTTTAGGAAGTGACAACCTGTCAAAATTGCAAGCCCCTTCAAACCCAGATAACACAGCAGCTTATTTGGAATTATTCACAGAAGTTCTCTACAACCATGTCAGTGATTTCATAGAGACTTCTGTGACTTCTAGAACTAAGCCCAAAACTAACTCAAAAGTAACATATTGTACAACAAAAGAAAAAAGTTGTAGATAAAATTAGGAAGTGTAACATCAAAAAATTACACTCTCATCTTTGCTACATCCACCCCATTCACACCCCTGAATTCAAGCACAATGTCAAGGACCTCTAGCTTACCAAGTTTGCAGGTGACTGCAAGCTAACCTCAAACAAGGTCTAATAGGCAAATAATTGATGCTAAATCCATGGCTTAAAACTCAATGCCAGGAAATGTGTAATAACACCTTTTGGGAAGTCTGCCACCCAGGGAAGCTACTTTACTGATAAAACATCCGTAAAAAGTAGACACAGTAGTGAGGGGTTCAGGGACTCGTGTAGATAGTAGCCTGAATTTATGTCTCAACGTCTTACTAACGACATGGCTTCAAGGTGCTGGGAAGTCATTGTGCCACTGTGTTCTACCATCATCAGACCCATCATTGAGTATAACAACCCTTTCTACATGTACTTGACCAGACACATGCAACAACTGGAATGTCCACAGAGGTTCCTTACAAACAGAATATACAAGATGTAAATACAATATCCTATGACCATCTCTTCAAAGCCCCCTCTCAATACTCTGTTTCCTACAGACTGATGAGTGACATACAAGGCATTCTGGGGTCCTACTCTGGAACTTTTGCATATCTACAAATTGAACAGCACCAGAACTATTAGATATAAAGATTTAAACTTTGCCTTTAACTCAAGTAAGACATGCTGGAGGGAAAGGTGCATATCTCGGAGAATTCCCATTCTCTGGAATAGGCTTCCCATCCATGTGCAGAGCCCTTCCCTAGCCCTATTGAAGAACAACCTTGACCGGTGTTTGAGAAATTGGAAATTCACCTGGTCTGACATCAGTGTCTCTGATGGACAGAGGCAGCTATTAAATAGTGCTGTTACTAACATAAAACCCTTAAAATGGTCTTTAAGGCATAGTAATTTGTGGGATACATTTGGGTTGCATGACTATGGTTATAAAGGCTCCATTGGTCATTAGCCTAGTATAACCTATAAACCCATGAATTTTACAAAAGTAATTTGATTACCATTATGCAAAGAGTTGACCTTCTAGACTGCCTTTTTATCTAAACTATTAAAGCTAGAAATCTCCCCCATCTGCACATGGTAAACTGACCATAAAAATCTGCACTTACAATCTTAGGACAGACTCCCATCACACTTCCAGCTTTCAAACTCCATAAGCAGAGCTACAGTGGACCACCCTCATTACTAGTCCAAATACTTTGAGAATGCTTTGTCTGGCTTTGAGAAAAATAAAATTTACTTGCTCTTTTTAAAGGATCCCAATGTCGGTGTTTTATTGCTGGAAACATTACTCAGACATCCACCTCCTAAATCATAGAGTTTTTTAAACCTAGTTGTACCCATGAATGTAATAGGTTCATAGGTAAGTTGTAGGTAGCTGCCCTTGCAGACCATTTTAAGCCTAACCAGTTTCCCTTTTTGTCCTCAAAATAACCTATTTCATTGGGTTAAAGATTAGCCTTACCCATCCTATGATTAATAATTGTATGTTACCCATATTGAGAATAACTGAGATCATACCGTTGATAATTTGAGGACACTCATGCACGGGATAAAGCATTTAGGAGCTGCCTGTGCCCATTAGTAGTACAGGGGGCAGTCTTGGAGTAAATTTTCTGTTTCCCATTCATAGCTCTAAAGTTGCACTTGAATGCGGACAGGGATGAGCTTTGTTTTATGTAGATGGAGAGTCTGTTCCACAGCAGCAGTTTCCTCTGACACTGAGTATTTTTGATGCCTTTTGACTTGTTGATGTGTAGTAAATCCATTAGTAACAGGTCAGAGGATGCCTTGTATACCGGATACATGAGATCTTAGCAGTATGTGGGGTGCAAAGCATAGTAACAGGTCTTTGAATGGGTCCATGTAGGACGTGTTATTTAGGTGGTGTATCCTTTCAGTAAGGTACATCTGTGGGCATTCCATTTGTTAAATGTATAGGGACAGATGCATGCCAAAGGGGGCATTATACTCAAGGACTGGCCTAGTAAGGGCTGAGTAAAGTTTCCCTAGATCTAGACACAGTCCTTTATTTACAAGCTGTGCAATTTAGGAGGACTTTCTTACAACAATAGACACTTTTTGTAACACCTTTATTGAATTATCACTTTTGACATAGGCAAATTTACATTAATATAAAACTAATCAAGCTGTATTAAGTTCATGTTTACAAAACATTATACTTCACATATATTGCTGTATATCATGCATCCTAAACAACGTTGCTTAAATTTTTCAATTCCTGCTCCCTTTTTTTAAACAAAAAACATTTGTACTGAACCATCACTTAAGACATAGGCAGTCATACATTTATGCAAAAAAAAAAAACAAACAAACCACACCGACACAATTCTAGTTGCAAGCATTTTACATCACAATTCATACGGATACATTCCCAGTTGCAAACATTATACATGACTTATAATCTACCCAATCATTTGCAGTCAAACATTACGTAGCACATTTAAGTCCTGCCTTCTTTTAAACCTCGTTCCTTCCCTGTATGTATTGTTTCCACAATTCCCATTTTTCCTATACAGATTTCTCCTACTCTTTTCTAAAGATCTTAATTCCAGTTTTTATCTCTGTTATATTCATTACTTCTAGTATAGCTGGTTTAGATTTTGATTTCCATTTTCTTGTAACTACTTTTTTGGCAGCCACCATAATTAGACACTGCAAGGCCTTAACATGTCTAGGCAACTCCGATTCTGTATCATAGCTGAGAAAAATAATCTCCCTCATCACACCAATCTGCCCACCCTGTACATCCTGCAGGGAATCCTTAAAGTCTGCCAACTCACCAAACTCCCAGCAAATATTTTCCCAGTTACCTCCTGCTTCCCTGGTCACACCTCCAACATTTGCTGTCTACCCGAGAAAAAATTCTCTGGAGTCTACTTTGGGTATAAAACTATCTAGGTAAACATTTCCAAGCAAAAATCCTAAATCTTCTAGATTTTGTTGCATGTTTGGGAGACTTGCATATATCCTCCCATTGCTTCTTTGTGAATTGCTTATCTAGTCTTTCTTCCCATTCCTTTCTAACCTCTTCTGATTGATTCTTATAGTTATCATGCAATATTTTATATGTTCTACTAATTATTCATTTTTTATGACAGCTTCTGTTCTAGATTCTACTTAAAACTCTACCAGTGCTGGTCTTTCATTTAGGACCCCCTATTTCTTTCTGTTTGCATATACTTTGATATCAATTGTTGATAGGAAAGGCACTCTGTGACTTGCAGTCCAAATAAATTGTTGATGTCTTCCCATTCTATCATCTTTCCCTCTCTAATTATTTCTTTCCAATACCTTTGTTTCTTTGACAGTTTCCTCCAATAAATTCCAGCTCCCTGTTGCCTATTGTCTGTATCCCTAATTGCAGCCAGTCCTAACAGCAGAATCTTCTTTCTTCATTCCCGTGTGTGCTTAGTTCTTAGCGTACTTTCTGCTGCTTTATAGATATAATATTCTGTATGATTATTGTTATTCTCCTTAAAGGCTTGCATCGAAAATCCCAGTCACTCCGTGTTTCTTGATCTTTCCCCCTGTTTCATCATCATCCCTTTCCACTTTGAATTATAGTTTTCTACTTGTGCTATGTATATGAGCCTTAACTGTGTGGTTCTGAAATACCCCTTTAAATCCGGTAATCCCAGTCTGCCCTTTTCTACTGAAAGAATCAGCTTATCCCATTTGACTCTTGCCGTCCTCCCTCCCAGATAAATTCCTTCAGCTCTTTATTAATTGCTATCTACAACTCCTCCTCTGGTTGATAAAAATATCCCTGACCTGTGTACAAGACTAATGGGACTAAAAACGTATATATTAACTGATTGTTATATGGATATAGATAGTAAAATACAAAGCTTCCATTTTCTCATTTTTGTACTATCTTTTGTTACGTTGCTTCCCACATGTCCTTAGCTGCCACACCAGAATCATTTTTAATCCATACTCCTATATATTTCATCACATCGCCATAAATATGGATATTGCTGAATTAATTCATATGTGGGTACATGTAATTTACTGTTATTGCCTTTGTTTTAGCTTCATTAATTTTGTAACCCAAAAGGATTTGAAACTGTCTCAAAATGTTCCACGACGGTGCAGTCTCTCTCTCTGGTTTTGTCAGGTATAAAATCTCATCTGCAAATAGAGCCAGCTTTTCTTGACTACCACACCAATTGTATTCTTGAATTGCTGAGTTCATTATTGTCTTTGCCAGCTGTTCTTAATATAATGCAAATAACAAAGGGGGAAAGAGGTCACCCCTGCCTGGCTGGTTCCTCTGCCCAAGCAGAAATTATCAGAGAGAAACCCATCCACTTTAATGTTTGCCTCCAAGCCTTCATATATCCTCCTAATCAACCATATAATTTTTTCAGGAAATGCAAATACTTAAAATTGCCTTGCTCATGAAGTCCCAGCTTACTCTGTTAAATGCTTTCTGTGCATCAAGGTATCTTCTTATGTTCTGCTTCCCTCTGGATAATCAGTGTTCTGTTAATGTTGTCATATGCTTGCCTCCCCTCCACAAGACCACATTGATCCATACCTGTGAAGTTTGGCATTACTTTTGCCAATTTTTTAGCCATTATAGACATGAACAGTTTGTAATCATGGTTAAGTATTGAAGTTGGCCTGTATGAAGCTGGATCTGATGGGTCTGTAACCTCTTTAGGTGTTATAGCTACCACTGCTTTCTTCCAGGATGTTGGTACTTCTCCTCTTAAAATACTGTTAAAACTTTCCCGGTCTTTATTAGCTTTTTTCCCTCCTAGCTTCCAAACATCCACAGGAATACCATCTATTCCTGGGGACTTTCTTGTAGATTGGTTATACATCACAATTTTTATTTCATCCTCTACTATCCTAAACATTAGTAATTGAGCCTCATCTACCTATAACCTTGGCATATTTAATTTCTCCTTAAACTTTTTCATTTGTATCCTTTGTTGATTTCTATATTTCTTTGCTTTATATAGATTTTCATAGAATTTCTGAAATATTGCAAATACCTGCACAGGATCCCTTACCTTCCTTGTTATAGGTTCACTAAGCGCGGTGACAGTCCTTACTACTTTTCTGTTGCCTGATTCGTAATGCTAAAGCTTTTTGTGGTTTAATGTTATCAGAAACAGTTGCTTAACAACAATCTTTTCTAAACGTATGTGTATTATTGAGTGTAATCCCTTATTTTCTGTAGTTGATCGTCCTCTTGTTCTGTGAGATTCCACCTATTCTGCAATACTTTTGTCAGTCCCTCTAAATAATTTTTGTTGCTTCTTTAACCATAGCTCCCTTTCTTTTATTTCCACCCTATTTTTAAACTCCAACTTAATTTTATCCCACTCCGTAGTTATCATTTCAGAAGTAATTTCTGTCCTCTCGAACAGCTCCTGAATAATTTCATCCTCTACTTGCCATCATTCTGTCCAACACTAGCACCACTTATTTCTTACTACTCTCCCTCCAGACAACTCAGAAACTCTAACCAAAACTTACTCCAAATCCTAATTACCCATTCCTTAAATTCTTCTCTTTTCAGCAGATAGGTGGGAGAGCACTAGTGTCTCATTTTTATTTCATTATTCTGTGCTTTTATTTTAGTTATTGGCAGATGATCTGAAATAATTATTGGGTGCATTTCAAGACCTTCAAGTAAATGCACACGTTCCGGCGAAATGTAAATTGTGTAGCCTAGCCCAGTTTTAGATCTTGGGGAATAATGTCTAAATTCACTCAGAACTCTTATTACTGAATTCACATCTTTCATGTCAGATATTTTTCATAAATTTATTCAAAAATCTACCCTTCTGTGTTGTACTTTCCCTTCTGAAATAGGGTAAACTTTAACCCTCTCTCCTTTATCTCATCCCTTCAAAAAATGTGATTGCACACCACTAAAGTAACTCAATTTGGATGAAGCGTCCACTTTTTCAGTAGCACCTTCCTAAACACACATGCCCCCATAAGAAATGCCAGAGTCAAAACACAGTACTCCCCTTCTCTTAAAAAAAAAGCACCAGGGCAGTAATGAAAATCAGAGATAAGGCCTGGGGTACTGGCAGTTAACACCCCCCCCCCACCTCCTCTAGACAGTCATTCCTAGAGTTGCGCAACAAGGTCAAAAATCAAATAAAATAAGATAAAACCCAATATTTATCAGTCTGCCCTAAACTCCTCCCATCACAACCCTAAGCAGTTCTTTTCCACAATAAATTCCATTCTCCATCCAGTAAAGTAGGCACCCCCCCACCTACCACCCCCATTTCCTCCAGCAGTATTGCTGACTCATTCAATAAACAACACAACCTTCTACCCATCCTCCCTACATCAAAACTAAATTCTCTGCCCACAGTCTTTTCTTTTTCATCAGTACCTACCTCCTATATAAAAAAAAAAACATCTATTGAAACTTAAGCCTACAAAGCTTGCAGCTGGCAGTCTTCCCTCTGAATACCTAAAAATAGCAGCAGAAACCCTAGCTTATCCAGATTCCATCTTAATCGCTCCTTTTTAGAAAGCTGTCCCCCCACACTGTGGAAAATATCCCACATCATTCCCCTCCATAAAGGTGGCTCCTCCACTGAACTTTCCAGTTACCGCCTCATATCCATCCTTTCTCCACTTTCCAAGATACTTGAAAAATGCATCCATTCTCAAGTCTTAGACTTCCTCTTAGCTAATAACCTCCTCTCCAGCACTCAGCATGGCTTCAGGCCATACCACAGCACTACTACCGCCTTGCTGTCTTTCACTAATGCTTTCCTTCATCATAAAAATAATGGCCTGTTTTCCTCTGCTATGTTTCTGGATCTATCCAAGGCTTTTGACATGGTCTCACACAAACTACTAATCTCTGTTCTCACTAACCTATCCTTTTTCCAATCAGCTACTGATTGGTTTCACAGCTATCTAACTGGCTGCCAACAATCGGTTGTCTGGCATAATGACCAATCTCCTCAACTTCCTGTAGCACTCTGTTTTCCCCAAGGCTCCATCCTTGGTCCCTTACTATTCTCACTCTTCACCAATGATCTATTCAAAGCCACCAAGCATGCTTCTCTTATACAGTATGCAGATGACCCCACCCTCATCTACTCAGCTCCAGCTGTACCTGAACTTCACAAGATCACACAGGAAGCCTTTTCATCTGTAGAAAACTGGCTCTCTACTGTCCAGTTATTACTCAGCCTGAGGAAGACTAAACTCCTTATCTTCCAACCTACTAAATCTAACCCAGTTATCTCCCACTTTAATATTCTAACCAAAGGCAATACCATCATCTCCCCAACAGAGCACACCAAACTACTTGGTGTTGAAATTGATAACAATCTAAGATTTGGCACTCATTTCTGTTGCCATAAAAAAGCTTCACAAAAACTAGGTGTATTGTACAGAAACAAACAATTCCGCAGCAAGACAGCCAGAATTTCTGCTGCCAATTCACATCTAATCTTCACTTTACTCTATGCCTCTCTTATACTTACCTACCTTAGACAAACGGACCTAAACAAGCTGAAGGCTTGCTACAATAAAATTGCTAAGTTTGCCACTGGTGCATCTTATCGCAGCCACCACTGTATCTCACTTAGAGAACTTGACTGGCTTGAACTCCCTCAGCTTCTTCACCTGAATCAACTCTGTCTTGCCCACAAGTTAGTAAACCATTCTCTTAAAGTGCCATCCCTTCAAAACTTTCTTCAGCCCTACTGCTTCACTAGACCATTACTCTCTACCAGCAAAAATCTACTTCTAGTGACCAAACCCATTAACTCAGCAGGAGAAGCACTATTCTCCTGGGTTGTATCCAGATTATGGAACGACCCCCCCTCCCCATAACCACCCTACCTTCTTGCAGTCACATCAAGACTGCACTAAAAACTCATTTAAAAAGTCTCTGCTTATGCCCATGCACCAATCCCAACTAGTAACCCTCCTTTTACCTCTTCTTCCTCTCCCCTTCCCTAGCCACCCTGCCTCAGACCATCTGATCATTGCATTCCTTCCTCTGCAGGCTTTGGGTCACCCTTTACCCTCCCCTTCCCTCTTCTCAGTCTCTCAGTTCTGTTATAACTACATCACTTCATCTCAACTGCAAATGCATATCCACCTAGCTTCCTCTCACTACCACATACACTACTCACTCAGTCTCCTCTCCTACTCCATTATCTTCTACTTCCATACCATTAGCCCTTCTAGCTTGTTCCACCTTCATGAGGAGCTTCTGCTTTATATCTACTTGAGTTTAGTGCAATATTTGTATATAAGATTTAGGTATATGAGTTTAGAACACTATCCGTTTGAGCTTAATACTATCTGTATATACATCCTACCTTTATTTCTAGCCTCTAGCTAGATATTGGTATATCTGTTCATTGCTATGTTTCATATTGTATGTATAGCTAATTTTTGCTGCAGTATGTATTTGCCGTTGCACATGTATTCAATTGTTCTTCTTGTACTCTGCTGCTCATTTATTGTTCTGTGCAAAACAGCGAAAAGTATCAGGACCACCAGGCTGATAAAATACTTCGTCTTTATTAAAATGTATAAAAGGTTGGCGCTTTCGGATAAAATTCTTCTTCAGACAATATACACATCTTTGAGACCACTTTTAAAATCTGTTAATAAAGATGGAGTATTTTATCAACCTGGTGGTCCTGATATTTGTCGCTGTTTTGCATCTGCTTGTTGGTATACTAGACCTTAGGTGTGTGAAGGTTCCATTTTTCATTTTCTTATTTATTGTTTTGTGGCGCTTTTCTCCCTGGGCCTCCACTGAAACTGGACCAGTGTCCAATTGGAATTTCCCGGCAAACTTAAATGAATAAATACAAATTATTTTCCCAAAATTTTCTTAAGCTGCCTTATAGCAGTTTTAGGTGGAATATAAATGCATGCCTTCTGACTTCCCAATAGCCCCGTAATACTACAATCTGCCATTATTATCTTTTTTTTATCCTCTTCTATCACTATTGTAGCTCCTCTTGAAGTTAATGTCAGTACTCCTCTTTTCTTTTGTCTGAGATATTCCACTGAATAACTATCCTGATAACCTTTCTTTGTCAAGTTCACATGTTCACTTCTTTCGACGTGTGTCCTTTACAGCTATTTGCAGTGTACATTTTTAATATAGTTCATTATTTTTTGTATTTAACTGTGAGACAATTGACATTCAAAGACATTACAGAAAACATCATTGTATTAAAAAGTTATTCCCACATTTTATGTGCAAGACCTTTTTTATTAAATGTTTAGTTCCAGCTTTTTTGTTACATGCATACACTGTTTGGCAGATTGAGCTTTTATATAGTTGTTTCTTGTCATATCCATTTGATCCTATGTCACATCTCACAAAAAGTTTTGTTTTGTTGAAAGCCTTCAAATAAAATCAGACAAAACCCCCAGCACCCCCTAAAACCTGTTAAATGTAAAACTCACAAAACTGTTAGTGAAAAATGCATCTCACATGATTATTCTACAGAAAATGTGTATTAACTTACAGTTTCTGCACAAAGAAAATGTTAAATACATAGTTGTTAAAAATTATATGTAATATCAAATGCATAGTTATGTTAACCACAGGTACTTACTAGTTCTAAGTGTTTCAAAACTGCATTGTAATATTGAGCTGTAAAGTGTATTAACAGATGACTGACGGTAACAGTGGCAGATTTAGGCGCAAGGGCGCGTGCCTCCCCTTTTTAAACCTGTGATATAAATAACTGTCATAAAAAATACTTTGTTTTGTTGAAACTACAGTCCATTTGAACGTCCTGTTGCTCATTTTTTTTTTTGTATGCTGAGCAAGTATACCACCTGTTCTTTTTTTTTTCCTCTGGATTATCTGGAAATTAAGTATGCAGTCCGGTTATCCATTTTTTTCCGTGAAGCATCCAGAAGTTATGCAGTCTGGACTACTACTGCCCTCACTTTCAGCTGATTGGTTGAATGTAACTTGAGAAATGCAGGTCAGCAACCAATCTGGAGGAAGGAAACCAAGACTGACAATCCAGTGTGTGACAAGGGCATAATGCACAATGCGATCTGGCGCCATTTTGGTTAGCTAACTAGTGACGCTGAACTTTTAACTGTGTGTGTGTGTGTGTGTGTGTGTGATTTCATGCGGGAAACTTCTATGACAGTTGACCCTGTTTGAAATGTACTACTTGTCTTCTACTACTTGCATGCTGAATTATTGTACTGCACTACCATCTTCAAGAGCTTTCAGAAAACTGAAATTTTAAGTTTAATTTTTGTAATTTTTTTAAAGATGGCAGCTAGCAGGTGCGGTACGACACTCTCTTTTTACGAACATATTATTGGAAGTAGTTCCCCTTTCTGTTAGCACATCAGGCTTGAAGTGTGGGCTTATCATTGTTGTCCTTATTTGAACAGGATGCCTAGCAACTGCCATACTAGATATGGGAAATTTTAAAACAAAACAGAAGTAATAGACAATGTGTTAATGCCATCTCTGGCAGTTATTTTCTGCATGCTAGGTAATCAGGTTGCACAATTTGTTTACCTTATTTTGGCTACAGCTTTAAATCGTGTGCAGAGCACATGCAGCAACATTACCACCTATTGCTTGTGTGTAACATGTATAATAATTTTTTGGTGTACTAAAAGCAGTTGTTGTCTTTACCTGAAATCATTTTTAATGCCAAAGCCTAATTCCCAGAGAAATGATACTTTGATACAAACATTTAATGTGTTCAGTCAATAATATATAACAGAAAAACACAAAATCTGCTCCAGTACAACACTGACCGAACCACTAGGGTTGCCACCTTTTCAGATGCCCAAAGTGGGACATGTTCTGTAGAAATGTCAGATTTTCCAGGACAAAACATACCTACAGCCATGCATAGTACAGAACTTTACTTTTTTGCACAAATAAAAGCTTATTCTAGTAACATTTGAATTGCTTATGCTACTTCACATAATATATACAAGTTTCATATATAAAATGACTGTTTTATGCAACTGCTAAAGAAAACTTAGGAAATATTTTTGTCCTGAAATCTCAGGACATTTACTATTTTTCGATTTTTTCGCAGGACACAACTGCCTAAAGAGGGACTGTCCCTCGCAAAGTGGGACAGGTGGTAACCCTAAGAACCACACATTTTTTAAAATTAAACGTTTTTTTTTCCTGAGACTGGAAATCAAACATTACACTTTCAGTTCATAGTTTTACATGTGTAATCACTTCTGGATACGGTATATGTTTAGTTAAAGCCGACTGACTCAACATTCCATTATACCAATGTGCATTTAATTAGCCCATTGTTCATCATCATTATCACAGTGCAAATTTCTACACCTTCAATAGACTTGAGTGAGAGGGATGGGGGGGGGGGGTCCAATTCATCCATAGGTTATAATTTGTTCTGGCCGATAACTGCTGTTACTTTTGAAATGACTACCTCCTAGACAGAGAGAGAGAACTGGGAGAGAGACTAGCAAATGTTTACTGGATTGAGGCTTATTGCCATTATTTTAGGCGGGAAGCAGTGGAAGAGAGAATTGGCCTTGCGGATTGTTCTGCATGCATTTTTTTTTTCTTGAAGCAAGAGTTTTGACGGTGTGGCATTGTGCATGGTGGAAGTACACTGCTCTGCATCACTAGCGCTGTTAAACATTTCTCCTACAGACACATTGGAATTTCATTTTGTTTTTATTTTATTTTTATTATTTTACTTTGTGGGCAGCAGCAAGCATTTTATTACTTATATTGTCTGTCTGACATGACACACAAGTGGGCACTGATTCTTCAGCACTGAGTACATTCTTGCTTTATTGTTATTGCGCTTAACACCCAGTTTTTATTTTTACAATGGGGTACTGAGGTTTGGGGCAATGGGGGACTCCACTGATTGCAGAGGTGGATTGTGGTTATTTACTTTTGGAAAATGTAACTCTCAAAGGCATGTCTAACCTGTCCAGATTTTCATAGAATGTCCAGCTTTTTCCACTCACAATTTTGGTCAAGGAATGTGAACGTGGCTGGATAGTATACATTTACCTTCTAACTTCATATTTTTCATAATGTGCATGTTAATGGTGCAACCTGTTATTCTAACAACTTTAGGTTTATTTAAAATCTAGCCCTGATTTTCGTGCCCCCACCATTAGTTTTTGCTTCGTCCTGTCAGGATTTCCTGTACAGAAGTTGGGATGTGCATTCTGCAAGACTCTGTAGGATTAGTTTGAATAAAAATACAAGCAATCGTTAAACGATATGATAGCATATTGACTGTTTAGCAGGACTGTGGATTGTGGTCAATCACAGGAGTAGGAAGCATATTAGCACTGAGCCCTCAGTGAAGGCTTCCTCTTCTCTGTAGTCCTTCCTGCAATATTGAATGATATGGCAGACATTCTGGAGAAAATCTGCTTTTTATTGACTTGTCAGTCAAGACCTTAGAAGTTTTCAGGCAGTGGAGCATTCACTAAATGGCAATACCAAGTGCAAGACCTACTATTCTCTGGTTTCCAGTCTTCACAGAGTCACATTGGTTGTATTTATTCGTCAGTGGATTGACTTAAAATCTCTTGTAAACATATATAACGCCCATATAGACAAAAGACAGTGTCTAACATACAGAGCAACACAAAGTAAAAAAAAAATGCCAAGATTTGCAAGCAGAAATAAGAGCAGTGTAAAAGAAAGATAGCCGGATAGTTTCAATAGTAGTAGGAACAACAGGACTAATATAAAACAAATTTACAATTGCACTTAAAAATGCTACCAATACATGCAAACTTGTATGACCTGCAGCACTTCTGGGCACTATTGGCTAATATCAAATACTGAAACACTAATTTCATGAACTCTAAAAGTACCCTGACTTAGGAATGGGGTCCATTCCAGTCATGGTATTAGACACCCAAAACTCATGGAGAAATTACACAAGACAATGTGCATATTTGAAAAGCGTGAATGTGTACAGAACTTGAATGCAGAAAACTACAGGGTATGATCTTCAGGCCTTTAAATAGACTTTTAATTGTATGGTGTATAACTCAGAAAAAGTAATTTGACATTACCAGTTTTAATTATTTACAATATCAAATGCCCATATGCACAATTGAATTGTGCACATTTTTAATGCTGCACTACCTGACTATCTATTAAGAAGGAGCACTATAGAATCATGTACTCTTCCAGAAGAAAATGCTTTTGGAATCAGTGCAACTACCTGGTTACTAGATTTCTAATAATCCATTTTAAGTGAATGACTTGCTGAGGCTTATACTACGATTTCTGTTTTGTTAGTTTTATCTCATTATGACTTGGATGAGGATAACGAAGAAAGTGTGTGAAGAAATCTACTGAGTCTGATGGAATGAAGAGAAATGAGAACTGATTTTTAGCATACTTAAATGCAATGTTATTTATTTAATTTGTGCTTACCAGTGTAGAGCACTAATACAATTTATTTTAGCTGTTAATAAAGTTTTGAACTTCAGTTACAGTAATGAAAGTACAATATAGACAGGAAGGTACTGACAACCAAGCCCAAAACAGGACAAAAATAATTGTCTAAAATGATAAAACTAGAAACAAACTAAGGAGTGCTTACAAGCACAGACAATGTCAGAATGAGTTGTCTAAGGACTGGAATTTAATGATAATTAATCTCTATTCATGTGCTGACTTATTTCAGAGAATACTTTTGTCTGCTTTATAAGGATAATAGTTTGCATGTTTGTGGTGATTCTTCTGCTTGAAAACCAGCATTCCAAATCCTGCTATCTCCTTATTTCTCTAACCCTTCACTCTTTCATTATCAACATCCTTTTTCACTTATTTATGATCTTCTGCTCAAGTCGCATATATCTATGCATCTTACAAGCAGATAGATAGATAGTTATAGTTATATTTAAATATATGACCCTAGACTGCATAGTTTAAAATGTCTGTGCAGTTCAAGTAATTCTAAACCACCTTTGTTCTATGGGAAGAATCAGCTTTCCTTACTTAACTCTTGCCATTCCAAGTGCTCCACTTGTCACCTCCTAACCCACTGGTTGACCTTCCAGACTGCGCACCCCCTTCTGTAAATTCCTGGATCTGCCACTGGGTAAAGAAAGTGATTGAAGGAGTTAATGGATGTACTATGGTCTACAGAGTTTGGAATGCCCAGGAATGGAGGAAAATACACAATGTGAAAGAGGTTTTGTTTTATGTGAGCTTGGACCTTCTCAGGCTTGGATGGGTAGTTGCAAGGAATGTTAGGTTGATAAAATGTTGCTGGTACTAAAATTTACAAGGTCGAAAACGAGACTGGTTGCCAAGCCAGGTGGCTTGCATTTTTCTAAAACATTATTGTTACATGTTCATGTGCTGCACTAAGCGAGAAGCACGAGGGTGTGCAAAGACTGTTTGATAATGTAAAAATTCTGCATGCAAGTTACTGGTAACAGATTTAAAACCCGTGAGACTTTGCTGCTTGATGAAACTGATTTAAAAATGTTGTGAAGGTAGTCTCCCAGAGCTGATGTATGTGGATTTAAATAAAAAGAAAATGTTTTGCACATCCTGAAGAGTTATTCTTGACTCAAGACTAAAAGGTAAGTGATGTTATTTATGTATATTTTAAACTGCACTTTAACACTATGTACATCTTCAAATATTGAAGTTTTAATCTCCTAATAGGAACAAATGTCCCAAACTGTCAGCCACACTCACAGACTTGAGTAAACAGTCAATTTCTCTATCAGATTGTTTCCATGGAGACATGATGCCCAGGTACAAAATTGCTATGAAGCATACATTCATTAGCTAGAAAAAAAGCCTCATAATATTCAATATTCTTATTCATTTTCTTGCTTTTTCTTGAAACTTGTTACTAAATCACTCTAATGTCCTTAATCCAGTCACCCCCCATGCAAGAATGAGAAAAGGCACATGTATTTTTTTTGTCATGGTCTTTTAACCAGTTTTTTTTTTTTTTTTTTTTTTACATTGCAGTGCATACATTTTTTTAAACCTGAACAAGGAGAGAGAAGGGAGAAAGAAAGGAAAAAAGAAGAGCAGCACCTGTTTGCAGTCCCCATTACACTTAACTGAGATAACTGCACTTTGTAGCATGGAAAGAAAACCAGACATAACAAAAAATAGTACTATTAAGAAAAAAGAAGTTATGTACTCACCATAACGTTCCATGTGAGTTGTTCCATCTCACCTTCATTCATCACTGATGGGTTCGGAGCCGATCCTCGGCTCTGACACCGCCGACTAGCAAGCTCAGAGTTCTCCAGTAGTTCGAGACCCCACCCCTTATCCCACAATGCACTGCTGGAATTACCTCAGATCTTGTTTGCTGTGTACCATATAGAAGTACAATAATTTTTCTGCCTAGGAATGAATTCACATTGAAAAACCAGGATGAAGACCGTCTCCAGGTGAACTGCCAGCCAGGAGGGGGAAGGGAGGGAGGGACGTGAGAATGAAGGCGAGATGGAACAACTCACATAGAATGTTATGGTGAGTACATAACTTTTTTATGTGAAGTTGTTCAATCTCTCCGTTCATTCATCACTGATGGGTAGCATCCCTAGCACCCTGATTTTGGGTGGCTCACGGAAGTACACTCTTCAGAACCGTAGAACCAAATGAAGCCCTGTCCCTGGAGGCCTTATGCACTTTGTAATGCGTTATAAAAGTGTGAGGTTTAGACCATGTGGCTGCTGCACAGATGTTATCCAAAGGTAATTTGGCTTGAAAGGCTGAAGAGGTAGAGACTGCTCTGGTTGAATGAGCCTTTACCTTACTAGACAAGGACATATTATGACAAGCATATGTGTAGGTGATACAGTCCGACAGCCACTTAGAGTTGTTTAGCAACTGGTTTACCTTTTCTGGCCTCAGAAAAAGACACACAGATCTGATCTGATTTCCTAATGTCTTTTGTTCTGTCCAAATAAAATCTAAATGGTCTATGAACATCGAGTTTATGCAACATATATTCCTATTTGTTGGTATGATTAGGGAAGAAAACCGGCAACTCAATGACTTGATTAATGTTAATCTCAGAACATAATTTGGGCAAAGGATGGATTTGTCCTGAGAGATGCTCTGTCAGCATGGAAGACCATGTTAAGGGGGCTTGATGGATAGGGCTTGGAGCTGTGACACTCTACGGGCTGAAGTGATGGCTACTAGGAAGAGAATTTTCCACGATAGAAATTTTAGTTCACAAGATGATGCAGGCTCAAAAGGAGGAAGAGTGATGTGAGATAACATAACATTCAAATTTCAGGGGAATTAAGGTGTCTTCACTGGAGGCCTTATGTGAAAGGAACCTTTTAGAAAAGCCTTAGACAGTCGGTGAGTCATATTATTCAAACCATCAATTCCTATATGGAAATTAAATATACCAGCTAATTGCACTTGCACCGTAGCCGCCGCTGCTCCTTTGTTGAAGATTTCTGTCAAGAATTGTAAGATAGAAGACAGTGGCGCTTGATAAGGTTCAATATTGTGGGAAGAAGTTCAAATTAAAAATCTCTTCCACTTACTACGATACAGTTTTCTAGTCGAAGGTTTATGGGAAGCCAACAAAATCTGACTAGTGTCATGGGAAAGATTATAGAGCCTGGCTATGCAGGGAATTGGAGCAGTCAAGCGTTTAACTTCAGTGTCTGCAAGGATGGATGAAGATCCCCTGACAGATGTCAACAAGTCCGGAACTGGGTCCAGGATCCATGGATCTTCCAGAATGTGATGGTAAGGAAATGGGAACCATATCTGCTGAGACCAGTGAGGTGCTATAAGGATGATCGTCCATCCCAGCGACTTTGCTTTCTGTAAGAATTTGGGTATCGGGGAAATTGGTGGAAATGCATAGAGGAGACCTGGGGGCCAATCATGGACAAGAGCATCCCTCGGGGAGTGACCTGGTGTGGGAATTGGGGCAAAATATCTTCTGCATTTGTTGTCGATGTGACTGGTGAACAGGTCACAGGAAGGCTGGCCCCATTTGCCAAAGATCCTGTCCGCAGACTCTTGTTTGAGGGACCATTTGTGGGGCAATAAGATTGCTCTGCTCAGTCTGTCCGCTATGACGTTGGATTTGCCCGGGATGTACGTTGCCAACAGAAAGCGCTGGGATGACAGTGCCCACTGCCATACTCTGAGGGCTTCTCTGCAAAAGGGATAAGACTTGGTCCCGCCTTGTTTGTTCAGATATCAGGCCACTGACATGTTTTCCGTCTGTATTGCAGTTGTCCCTAGAAGAAGAGAGTCCTAAAAGTATTGCAACGGTAGAAGTGCTGCTCTCATCTCCAGGACAATAGATATGCAGATGTGATTCTTGATATGTCCATGTGCCTTGGGCAGTCTTTCCTTGAAAAAGCCCCCCCCCCCCCCAACCCTATCAGGGAAGCGTTTGTGGTCACAGTGGCATCTGGAGGGGGGAGCATGAAAGGACGTCCTATTGTGACATGGAGACATCGACCACCACTGAAGATCCTTCTTGCAGTAATTTATCAGGATCATGTGACTCATTGGAAGTTCTTGGTAAGACCATTGCGTAGATAGAAGCCATTGAAGGATTCTCATATGCATCCTTGCTAATGGGATTGCTACAACAGCTGCCGCCATCAATCCTAGAACTTTCAGTACCTCTGCAGTTGGGGCTCTGTTCTTTGATATCAGGGACATGATGTGTTGGCGAGGAATAGAAATTCTTTCTGGCGGAATTTGAAGAGTTGTGGTTGACGTGTCTAGTTCTGTCCCTATAAAAGCGATATGCTGCGATGACAACAAGGCAGACTTTTCGAAGTTGACTGTAATGCCTAGCCGATCGCAGAGTGTCAGAGTAGCCTCTCTCGCTTGAAGAAGTTGATACCTGATGGTGGAGGTAAGGAGCCAATCATCTAGATACGGAAACGCCTGGAATCCTAGAAGCCTCAGGTGAGCTGTGACTACTGCCATGCACGTGGTGAATACTCTGGGGGCTGTAGTGAGACCAAAGGGCAGAGCTCGGAATTGATAATGATTGGCTCCCAGCCGGAAATGCAGGTGATCTCTGGATGGTCTGGCCATCTTTATGTGGTAGTACACATCCTTGAGATCGATCGAGCACATCCAATTGTCCTTCCCCAGGTACGAGAGTATGGACTGTAGCGTGACCATTTTGAACCTCTCTCTTCTCACAAATTGGTGGAGTCTGCTGAGATCCAAAATGGGTCTCCAGTCCCCTGTTTTCTTTGGAACCAAAATGAACCTTGAGTAAGTTCCGAATCCTGTCCAGTCTGCTGGGACTGGCTGGATGACTCTTTTTTTTCTAGCAATCGGCGTACCTCTATTGCTGCTTGTCCCATGTGACTGGGTGGAACGTCTGGGATTTTTTTGATGGGAAGAGGCTGGGTGGAGAACGGTATGAAATACCCTTTGGAAATGATACTTTGTACCCAACTGTCATTTGTTATATTTAGCCAGGCTTTTGGGTACAATGATAAGCGATCCCCGACTGCCTCCAGAGTGGGACAGCCGGGCCTCCCTTCAGGAACGCTGGTAGGATTGACCAGAGAAGTGATCTCTGTCACCCTGGTGTTGCAGACCCCCTCTGCCACGAGGAAGGCGTCTTCCATTGAAACCCCCCCCCCTCCTCTGCCTCTGGAGGTGGGCTTTCCATGTGTGTCTTGAAAGGCTCCTTGGGCTTTCTGGAACCGCATCTTTCCTCCCCTCTGACCTTTGGGAAAGGGTCGAGTGGAGGTGGAGAAATGGACTCCGGCAGACAGAGTCTTTCCTTCTTGCTCACACCTGGTCATAGTCTCCTTCACCTTTGGCCCAAACAAAGATGAGCTGTCAAATTGGGTATTAATAAAGGAAGAATTGAAAGGTTCCGTGAAGGAACATGGTCACATCCAGGCATGCCTACGAAGACCGATTCCTGTACCTGCGGTTCTACTCGAACCATCAGCTGCGTATGATACGAGATGCATGGATGAGTTGACTACGAGATGCATGGACGAGTTGACTATCGAATTGAGGGTAGAGAGCTGAGTGGCAATCTTGTCGGATACACTCGAAGCTACAGCACCCTGAAGAGCATCTCCCAACTCCTTAAGGAGATCTCTCTGCAGTCTGGTAAAATGTGTCAAGTAGTTCAGAGATCTGATTGAGAAAGCTGCTGAACTGAACATGTGTTTCTCATATCTATACATGATCCTAGATTCTCTGTTAGGAGGATGGATAGATGAGGAAGTCTCAGACATTTCCTTTTTGGAGGCTGCCACCACCACCATGGCATCAACAGGGACTCCCTTGGTCAAAAAGGGCTTATCTGCAGGGGCTGAAATAAACCTATAAGGCCTCCTAGGAACAGGTTCCATAGATTCTGGAGACTCCCATGCCCTATGAGAGACCAGATCCATAAGCTCATCGTAGGGCAGAGATACCCAAGAGGTGGAAGGTTGTGACCTGAATGCCTTCAGGAGAACCGACTCGTCCTCAGTAGGGCTCTTGGACTGCCAAACACCCATTTGCCTAAGAATTTCAAGAATCTCCACAAAGATGATGTCCTCAGAGGGGGATCTAGGGGGACCCTTCTGATTCACCCAGGTGGGTGTCCGATGTGAGAGACTGATGTAAAAGGGGGGCAGCACTCTGCTGGGATAGATATTAGCCCTTTTGGTGGGGAGGGGGGGGAGTTTGCGCTGAACCTGTCAGCTAGGATGTTGGCAATGTTTGTGCGTTCGGTGTATTTTTTGTCATTTTGGACTAATTCTGAGCATATCTGGGAATTCCCACCCAGGTTCCTAACATAACTAAAGAAAGTCTTGTGATTATCCTTAGTGTCCTGTGCAATTTTTCTCTCGAAGCTGGCCTTAGACGATTTTATGAGTGCCCGTAGTTTTTTGCTAATACTGATCAGAGATGCCTTCCCTTTTTGGGATTTTGCTCTGTCATGTAGTAGCTTCCTCCTTCTATTGTATAGTTTGTTTATGGCTGGGGTCCACCAGACAGGACGTCTGCCTTTGGAGGATTGGGTCTTGGTTTTATTTGGGATTGCATGATCCATGCATTCCTGAAGGTGTTCATAGAATGTGTTTATAAAGGATTTTGTGGTTTGGGCTGTATTATCCACAGGCCCGGGGGCTTTGAAGGATTCCACCTCGGTTTTGAGGAGTGTGAAGTTTGCTTTATAGAAGTTTTTCACTGTGGTTTTCTGGGCATGGGGTGGGGTCAGGATGTGAATATCCAGTGAGATTAGTTTATGGTCTGATCTTACCAGTGAGGGATACACTTCTGGTCTGGAGCACAGAGTCCCCATGTTGGTGATGATCAGGTCCAGTATGTTTTCCCCTCTTGTGGGAGTGGTAACAAGTTGTTCCATAGCATTTGAGTTTATAAATTCTAGGAAGCTTTGGGCTAGGGTGTTGGAGCTAGAGTAATGCTCCCAGTCTATGGTTGGGTAGTTTAAGTCACCCAATATAATGGTGTTTGGAGAGACCTTCATATTTTCCAGTGTTCTCAGGAAGGCCGAGTGGGGTTCTTGGGTTTGGGAGGGTGGTCTGTAGCAGGCTATAAACTGGAAGGCAGTTTTACCCACTGTTAGTTGCACATGGATAGTCTCTGATGCTTCGTGCTGTGCCACCAACCTGGAGGTTTGGGTATCTTTGACGAATATTGATACTCCCCCTCCTTTTGTGGTTTGGTCCAAGTTTTGGGGCCGAAAAGCATGGTATGAGGTATAACCTGGTAGTACTGGGGTGCTCTTGAGAGCCTTGAACCAGGTTTCTGTTACTGCACAGATATCTATGTTCTCCATGCTAAGGAGAGTTTCGAGTGCGTGCATCTTGAGGTTTAGACTTCTGGCATTGAGTAGCATTACTCTTAGTTTCTTTGTGAGCTATGTGTTGCACGTGTTTTGTTTTGGGGTAGCGGTTGCTTGGGTGTCTGCTTTGGAGGTTTCTGCTGCTTAGGCAGATTTTTATTTAGAGCCTCCAAGTATGTTTTTGTGTGTTTATGTGTTTGGTTTGCTGTCGTGGTAGGTCTATGTGAGACTGGAATTGTAGTGAGTGTGGTTTCCTTCTCCTCCTGACTGGTTACGCCAGTACTGAGTTGAGAGAGCTTAGCCTCCAGTTTGGCTATATGGTTGCATCTCTCACATGTGTTGGAATTTGTTGGGAGGAGGAGAGGGTTGTCTGTGTACATTAGGCAGTTGTAACATTGCCTCAAGATTCCCAGGTTCACTAGCTGGACTGGAGAGGATATTGACAACTGACCTTTGGACATGCTAGAATAGTATTGGGAATTCCTTTATAATTGAAAAAAAAGGGCCAATGGGGAACAAGTTACTCAAGGGGAGTTTGTGAGGGTGTAGTGCTTTTAATTTTTTAGTGCTGACTTATATAATTGCTTTAGTGAGCAAGTGCTAGGCTTTAGCGTAGGAATAGGGTGTTTATTATGAGAACTAGATCAGTTCCAAGGCTCAAGTCCAAATAAGCGGCGCTGCTCGATGCCGCGCTATGCACAAAGTCACGCAAAGCCGTGATTAGTAAAAGTTTATTGCAAGATATGCGTGATCTATGGTGAGTACTAGGCTGAACTAAATGGGAGATGGCAGGGCAGTTGCTGGGATCGTAGATTATTTTGTGGGATAAGGTAAGTTTAAGTGATTAAAGGTTGTGGAGCTCAAGCCTCTTGATTGAGAAAGAGGTGAACAGTGGTGAGATCTTTTGGGGTGATTTCTTGTGGGAGTTGGATACCTTTAGTAAAAGTTTTTTGCAAGATATGCGTGATCTATGGTGAGTACTAGGCTGAACTAAATGGGAGATGGCAGGGCAGTTGCTGGGATCATAGATTATTTTGTGGGGTAAGATTAGTTTAAGTGATAAAAGGTTGGGGAGCTCAAGCCAGTTGATTGAGAAAGAGGTGAACAGTGGTGAGATCTTTTGGGGTTATTTCTTGCTAAATTTAGCGATCATAACAAGCTTCTAGGTTGTTGAGGTCCAATTTTTGAAGATTTGTGAAGATGAGAGACCCATACAGAAGGATGGGTAGGTGTGTGCGAGCAGTGGCTAGTCTCGCCTAGGGAGTTAGGAATGGTTTGGCCCTGTATAAGGCGCCTAGTTTGATGTGGACTTTTTTGATAGTTTGGGCAACGTGTACATCAAATTTGAGGTTGTCATCTATGCTAACACCTAAAAGTTTAGTGTGGTTTGTGGGTACTATCTTGGTTCCGTTTGTGGAGAAGATTGAGAGAGTGGGCTGGGAAGGTTTGAGTTTTTTGTTACTGAATAATATAATTTTAGTTTTGTTGGGATTTAGAATGAGTTGGTGTTGAGAGAGGTATGTTTCAATGTCCTGAAAAGAAGATTGCATTTTTAGTTGGAGTTCTTAGAGTGAGGAGGCAGAACAGACAAGTGTAGCATCATCGGCATACTGTACAATGGAGGCAAGATGAGTTGTTGAACTCCGGTTGTTTGTGAATATGATAAAGAGAAGTAGACCTAGAGTAGACCCATGGGGTACACCCACGGAGATGGGGAGTAGGGGGGAAAGAGAGTTTTCCCATTTTGTAGCCTGTTGCCGATTGGAAAGATAGCTATGAAACCAAGTTAGGGATGATAGACTGAGGCCATAGGAAGACTGTTTATTAAGTAGTAGCTGGTGGGATACAGTGTCAAAGGCTTTGGACATATCAAGAAAGATGAAAGAGACAAACTGGCCTTCATTCGTGAGTTGATGGATGGTGTTAGTGAAGGTTAGAATGGCAGTGCTGGTGCTATGTTTGGGTCTGAAACTCTGCTGAGAGCTGGAAAGGAGGTTATTGTTAAGGAAATAGTTAATGAGTTGGTTGTGGGTGCATTTTTTTAAGATTGTTGCAAGGGGGAAGGATGGCTATTGGACAAAAGTTAGTTCTTTGGAGGGTCCACCTTTGTGGAGGGCTATAATGTGAAATATTTTCCACAGAAGTGGAACATATTGTTCTCTAATAGAGTGATTAATCAAGATTGAAATGAGGTAGGCAATAGAAGGAGCTGCAGTATTTAGAAATACATTAGAGAGTTTAACTACAGCTGTGCAGCATGGTTTAAGTTTGGATAAGAGAGTCTTTATATAATTAGTTTGTATGGGTGTGAAGGAGAAAGGGTTGTGAATGTCTGTGGTAAGAGTGGGGACAGTAAGTGGCTGGATTGGTTGGTTGTTTAGTAGGGAGGTGACAGTGTTGATGAAGTGGGAGTTGGACTGAGTTGAAATAGCATCTTGGTTGTTTGAAGTAACCGGAGTAGGGGTTGAGGAGCTGGTTGATGGCTAGCCAGAATTTTGGGGGTTATTTTGATTTTTCTGTTGGCAGGATATAAAGTATGTTTGTTTGTCTTTTCTTATATGTTGCTTTGTTAAATTTCTTAGTTAAGTAGAGAGGACAGATTTGTCTTTGGATGTATAGTAAGCTGACTAAGCTTTATCTCTATGCTTCATTTGTAGTTTGGTGTCTTTGCTTAGTCATGGGAGGGGCATAGTTTTAGTGCAAACTTTTCTAGTGGGGGCTAGATTATTAAGAATAGTAAGGAAGGTTTCATGAAAGTACTGAACAGCAGCATCTAACTGCAAGTGTTTAAGTGGGGCCCAGTTACATTGTTAGAGAAGAAGGTTAAAAATAGTGGTGGAGAAGTTTTTCATGTTAGCAATGTAGGAGATGTAGCTATGGGTATACATTCGTTTCCTGTAAAGAAAGGTTGGATAGTGGTCACTGAGGGAGTCCAGTAGGCAACCAGCTAGGAAGCTTAGGTTTGTTAGTTAAGATCCACTCTAATGTTGACTGCTTTTTGGAGTGTTTGTCTATACGAGTTGGACAGTTTATTGTTTGGGTGAAGTTGACGAGATTTACAAAGTTGGATGGGTTGTTAGCTGTGCAGGTATGCCAATCTAGGTTAGTCACCAAGGACAGTAGTTTCATGGGTGAATGTGGTGGTTGCCCAGGAAAGTAGATTTTCTATGGTGGAAAGGTTATTGCCTGGAGGAAGATAGGTGACTATGATTATTATAGCTTTGCTAGTGTTGATTTCAAGGTGGGTCGTTAACATTTCAGAGTTGGGCATATCAGGAGGGGTACAGCTTAGTTGTACAGCTTTGTGCTTGTCTTTATACATAACAGCAAGACCACCTCGACGTTTATAGAGTCTGTCAGGTCTTATGATGTTATAGCCTGTTGTGAGAAGTTCACTTTCCTTAATGTGGGGCATTAGCCAGATTTCAGTTAATCTGATATTGTTAATCCTCGTTCATTCCTTACGTGTGGGTATCGGTTCCGACCTCGGAACTGATTCCAAGCTCGCGTCACCTACAAACTCTCGAGCTAAAAACTCTTACCCAGAATTCCCCTCTCCCTCTTACCTCAGATTTTGTTTGCCGTGTCGCCATTCGGTCGTGTCAAGCTACTCTTGAGCCAAGTACAATATTTTTCTTCATACTAAATTCTAAAACAGCCTTTTCTCACAGAAATGTTATGAGATAGTTTTCTCTTACCATATCGCATTTAGCGACTATCCTTTCTTGAATCTTTTCAATTCCTTTCCTCCTCTTTACCGCGAGGTAATTTCTTTTTAACATGGCAGATGAAAAAGGTAGTCCAGGATTTTAAAGATGTTTAGATTGTGGCCATAAATTACCTACTTCAGATGCGCATTTCCCTGTGTGTCTATTGCTTGGGTGTGCCTCATTTAACAGTTGACCCACTCTGCGGGATTTGTAAGAATTTCTCTAACAGGACATTGATTGAGAGAAACAAATTAATATTGAAGGGGCTACTTAAATCACCTTTTTCAGAGGCTATTTCTGGGTCGGAGGCTTCAACCCCTCCAAGATCCCATAAGAAAAAGAGTGATAAACATATAGGTTCATCGGTTCATACTAGGCTATCTGCCCAAGGGCATTTATAAGCCTAGCCCATAAATATGTGGCTTTCGCCACCCCTTTAGTTTGAATAAAACTATGCCTATTATTTTGCTGTGCCTCTGTCAAGCAGTGACGCTGAAGTAATCCCTGGGGTATATCTGCGATCTCCCATCCATTGGTCAAGATTCCTCTTGAACAAGGCCAGCGAGGTGCTCTGCCTCACATGTACCGGGATTTTGTTCCACAGCATAGGGAGTCTCTGGGTGATGAATCTGTCCCTCCAGCATGTCCTATTAATAACCGTGTCAAGGTTTAAGTCTCCCGCCCTTGTGGTTCTGAGGGATCTAGATTTTTTGAGGTGAAGCATATTCATCAAATCTGGGTTTGACATGGCCTTATATGTCAGGCACAGGTCACCTCTGACAAGCGGCATGAGACTGAATAGAGCTGGAGTTCAGTCGGGCAGCATAAGACATATTTTTGAGACCCTTTATCCTCTTGGTGAGGAACTTTTGGGGCCTTTCCAGCTGCTGCAGGTGTCGGGTCAGATACATTCCGAATGGGGCATTGTACTCAATCATAGGTCTAATGAGTGATGAGTACAGGGGGACGATGACCTCCCTTGATCTAGATGTGAATCCCTTCATGATCAGGTGGGCAATTTAGAAGGTTTTCCTGACTACTTTAGCAACATGAGTGTCAAACGAAAGGCTAGTGTCAACCTGGGTCCCCAGGTCCCTGATGACTTCTTCTGTGCTCAGTGGATTGCCACCTATATGGTAGCTAGGGGTAACCTTGTTTTTCCCGAAGGGTATGACTATGCATTTCTTGGCGTTTAACTTTAGGCCATGGCTCTGGCACCAGTTATCCGTTTCTGTGAGGCCCTTCTGAAGGATATCTGTGTCAGATGTGTTTTCGACTATGGCCCAGTTTGCAGTCATCTGCAAACTTTGTCAGCCATAACCCTCCTGTGTTTGCTTGTACTTCAGAAAAGTAGATGCTGAACAAGAGTGGACCCAGGACTGAGCCCTGTGGTACACCACTTGTGACAGGCTTTGAGTCTGACATGGCTCCAGCAACTCTGACCCTGTGGGTTCTGTCACTTAGCCAGTTTGCAACCCATCTTGTGGTGTATGGGTTTACATTCAAGCTGATGAGTTTTCGATGATACCTGAGTGGGGTATTGTGTCGAAGGCCTTTGCCAGGTCGAGGTAGGCTGTATGGACTGCCTTTCCCTCATCAATGGCCTTGGTGACTGTTTCGAAAGTCAACCAAGTTTAAAAGGCATGATCTGCCTTTGACAAAGCCAAACTGGGTTGGATCCAAAGTCTGCAAGTTCCCTATGTCTTTATTTATGAGTTCCATTATGATCCTCTCCATGGCTTTGCAGATAAGGCTTGTCAAGCTAATGGGACGGTAATTTCCAGGGTCGGTGGAGGCACCGCCCTTGTGAAGTGGGACCACAGTCGCCGTGTGCCACTCCTTCTTGGGTACGTATCCTGAGGTGATGCTAAGATTAAACAGCTGTCCTAACTGCGGGTTTAATTCCTCATTGAGTTCGTGGAGCACACAGCCGGGGACACCATCCGGTCCCATGGATGCTGTGTTTTTTGCCTTGGAGAGAGCAGTTCTCACCTGGGCGTTGGAGATGTTTGGGGGGCTACAATCCTCTGGTATAGATATCTCTCCTTTTGGGGAGTTTGCACTGAACCTGTCAGCCAGTATGTTGGCAATGTGTGTAGGTTCAGTAATCTTCACATCATTTTGGACTAATTCTGAGCATATCTGGGAGTTTCCTCCTAGATTTCTAACATAGCTAAAGAAGGCCTTATGATTGTCTTTTGTGTCCTTGGCGATTTTTCTCTCAAAATTAGCCTTGGATGATTTTATGAGAGCTCTTAGTTTTTTTACTTATAATGATCAAAGGTGTCTTACCTTTCAAGGATTTTGCTCTATCTTGTAGTAGCTTCCTCCTTTTGTTGTAGAGCTTGTTTATGGCTGGGGTTCACCAGACTGGACGCTTGCCTTTGGTACAAAGAGTCTTAGTTTTGTTTGGGATTGCCTGATCCATGCAGTCCTGTAGGTGCTGGTAGAAGGCATTTGTAAGTGATTCAGCGGTTTGAGTAATGTTTACCACTGGCTCAGGGGCCTTAAAGGAGACCACACTAGTTTTAGGCGTGTGAAGTCGGCTTTGAGAAGTTTTTCACTGTGGTCTTTTTTATTTCAGGTGGGGCGGATGAGGACCTCCAGCGAGATTAGTTTATGATCTGATCTCACCAGTGAGGGGTATACTTCCGGTGATGAACATTGTGATCCCATGTTTGTGATGATGAGATCAAGTATGTTTTCTCCTCTTGTGGGGATGGTGACTAGTTGTTCCATGGCATTTGAGTTTATGAACTCCAGGAACCTTTGGGCTAGAGAGTTTGGGCTTGAGTAGTGTTCCCAGTCTATATTAGGGTAGTTGAAGTCACCTAGTATGATGGTGTTTGGAGATACATTTATCCCCTCCAGTGTTTTCAGGAAGGCCATGTGAGGTTCCTGAGTTTGAGAGGGTGGCCTGTAACATGCTACAAATTGCAGAGCAGTCTTGCCTTTGGTTAATTGCACCTGGATGGTCTCCGATGCATCGTGCTTTGCCACCAACCTTGAGGTGTGGGTGTCCTTTATGAATATGGACACCCCCTCCTTTGGTGTTGTCCGGATTTTGGGGCCGGAACGCATGATATGAGGTGAAACCCGATAGTGCTGGGGTGCTCTCAGGAGCCTTGAACCAGGTTTCTGTCACAGCACAGACATCGATGTTCTCCATACTGAGAAAGGCCTCGAGTGCGTGCATCTTGAGATTGAGACTTCTGGCATTGAGCAGCATTACCCTTAGTTTTTTTCCTTTTTTGTGTTCTAGGGTGGTAGGTTTAGAATTTGAGCCTTGCCTAAAAAAGGCACTATGGGGGTGGCAAGAGCCTTTGCCAATATCCGGAAGCCCAGGAGTGACAGGTGCAAGCCGTCCCTTGCGAAGCAGCGTGGCTTGTCCAGCATGTCATCCCAGGCAGACAGACATTGGATCCCCTTTGAATGACACCAGAATTTAAGCCAATTGTTAAAGTTGATCATCTTATCACTGTATTGTGGCATCATTCTAGGTGAAGGTAGGATACTGCTCAAGGTCAGGGTCATACCTGCTTGGGCTACATAATCAGTGAGCTCCTCAATGTCTCTTTTCATGTAGTCCAAGGAGGTACATCTCAGGTCGTTGACACCAGCGTGGACAATGACTGAGTCGTACTTGTACCTGCTGTTGAGAGACCTGAGTGCTTGCATTATGTGGCGGATTCTAGCGCCCGACAGGCAGCTTACTGTGACCTTCTCCTTACTCAGTCTGGTGAGCGGGACGTCAGAATGTCTGACTATAGAGTCACCAATGATGAGTGTGTCTGGCATTGTGTTTGGCCTAAAGGGCTGTGACTGTTTAACACTCTGACTGTGTGGTCTATGTGCTGCATGTGTTTGGTCCTGAGGTGGTAGTTGTTTGGGTGTCTGCTTTGGTGGCCTCTGCTGTTTTGGTAGATTTTTGATCAGAGCCTCCGAGTATGTCTTTGTGTGATTATGTGTATGATTTGAAGTTGTGATGGTACTATGTGTGACTGGGTATGTAGTGTGTGTGGTTTCCTTCTCCTCCTGTCTGGTCTTGCCAGTCCTGTGTTGAGAGAGCTCAGCCTCCAGTTTGGCCGTATAGTTGCATCTCTCGCATGTATTTGTGTTTTGTGGGAGAAGGAGAGGATTGTCTGTGTACATGAGGCAATTGTAACATTGCCTCAATATTCCCAGGTTCACCAGTTGAGCAGGAGAGGACACTAGCAACTGATCCCTCGACATGCTAGAAGTAATAGATAAAAAAAATTACAAAAGACTCCGAGGGATGTGGGTTCTAGGCTGGTAGGGTACTATCTATAATAGTGCTTTATCAAGGTGCAAGTACTGTAGGAGCAAGTGCTAGGCTTTAGAGCTAGAGAATAGTCTACTTGGGAATCAAGTAGAGATGAACTTTTTAGTTATAGGATACGCTGGTTAGATCAGCAATACAGTTCGAGGAAGGTAGTTATAAGGGAAAATTTGAAGAGTGGAATTTAGGTAGCCCGAATAGTTTAACCTTGTTTAACCGCCGCTGCTCTTGTGTGCAACAGTGGCAACTCCGTGCTAACGCGTGCTTTATAGCAGGGGGCTGGAAAAAACAGGAAATGACCCAAAATGGCCAACAAATTACTAGTTTCTGTTTCTAACCACTCCTCTGAGGACAAACAAGTAGCTCAGTACTCCCCACTCCCTCTGGTGAGTAAAGAAACTACCTCTGGCCACACAAGAAAATGGAGGAACACAGAAACCAAATACAAAGCCCAGGGATCAGCAAAATCTGATCACTGGAACAACTAGCTAGGAAAGTTTAGGAAAGGCCAAGTCTCTTCCTTCGTCCCCTGCTGGGGACTCCAAGGAACCGAGACCCAAGAAAACTAAGCTTTCCAGTTTGGATTTGACTTCTATGGCTCCAGTGCTTTCAGTACCTAGACTTTTGGCACCGAGGCCATTGGCGCCATCTGTGACTTCGGCACCAACTAGCGTGCCCTTTATCGTATCGGTATTGTGGGGCTCCTCGGTTCAGACTTCCTTACCGTCACCGACTGTCCAGTCGATGCAGACTGTTATGATGTCGATGGATTTTTCGACGTCCATTGCCTTTTCAGCTCCGACAAATTACCTGGCATCATCGACTACCCTCTCAGCACCGACCATTCAGTTATCGGCACAGATTTTTTTCGGTTCCAGCCTTAGCGCCGACAACCACTTTGGTTCCGACCTTATCCTCAGTGCAGACCATGACTTCGGCACTGATGATTTCCTCAGTGCTGACACCTGTAGTTCAGTCCCTTTACAGCCCCTTTGTTTTCAGTGCAGACCTCCGAGGTGTGCACCGAGCTTGCTCTGTTTTTGGATAGATCTGACTCCCCCTCAGCCGTGTCTATGAAATCCATTAGAAGCTTCTCTGAACACATGTTGCGTCTTGTGGATCAAGTGCTTTTGGCCAGAGGTATTCCTCCCCCCAGGACCTATCCTTTCTCGGGAGGTGATCAGCCTTTACCAAAGACCCTTACTTATTCTCCTCCTTCATTGCCTTTGAAGCCCCTTGATATAGCACAGTCTTTCCCCTCTACGGTTCCCTTTATGGACCTCACTAAGGATCCGCAGTTGCCTTTGTGGCAGGAGAGTTCTGCTACAACCCAGGATGTCAGCTGTGGCGTACGTAATTTGGTGTTTCACAGCCATCCAGGGACTCCGAGTCGGTAGCCTGAGCCACTTAGGGGAGGGTTGACCCCTGTCCTGGGCACTCACCCCTCTTCAGGTGGACCGGTCTTCCAGCTAATGGAGAAGGCTCTGGCATCGGTTGACTATCCTGTGCAATCACTCTCCCCGCCCTCCTCTGGACCGCAATGTACACAAGTCACTCCTGGCGGACACGGGGCGCAAGGGCCTCAGGATATACTCCCACAGGAGACCCCATTTTGCACTGTCTTCCCCAGCTTCTC
Organism: Protopterus annectens; assembly: GCF_019279795.1. Classification (NCBI taxonomy): domain Eukaryota; kingdom Metazoa; phylum Chordata; order Ceratodontiformes; family Protopteridae; genus Protopterus; species Protopterus annectens. Next base: position 69,920,677 of record NC_056728.1, read on the forward strand.
CCTCTGAGGAAGTTCATCAAAAGAGCTTGTGCAAGAGGAAGCACATGGACTACACAGAGGAGTCCCTTACTGAAGACACAGACTTTGATGATGGGGAAGGGTCCCCTCGCTCACCCTCTGAGGTATCCTTCGGTGATATTCTTGAATTAAACAGAGAGTTGACTGGCAGCCCTCGATCCTGACCTCTGAAGAGTCTGTGTTCCTGCAGGCCTTTTGCGCCGGCCCCCTACCTCCTGGGTTACTCCACCTGCTGACAAACTGGTCTGGCTCATGCAGCATATGCAGAAGGCTCCTGACACCGTTGAGGCCATTCCCCGGAGGCCAGATAAAATTTTGTCCCCTCCTGCTACTGATCCCCATTGGTCCAAAGTTCTTCATGTAGATGCTTTGGTGGTGGCGGCCGCAACTTTAAAGGACCTGGCGGAAGAAGAAAGCCAGACTGTCCATCCGCCCAACAAAGAGTCCCGGGTTCTGGACAGAATAGGGAAGTGTACTTTTGCATCAGCAACCTTTGCACTCCGGTCCCTGAACTATATGGCACACTTTACCAGGCTTCAAAGAGATGTAATTTCTGAGCTCTCTGAAACTTTGGCTGGGGCTGTGTCTGATGATGTCCGTGACAAAGTGGCCTCTCAGTTAGCCCCCATTGAATCGATATCTAACTTCTCCATGCGCCTGATATCTCACGCATCAAAAGGAGCAGCTAGAGCGGTGAGTTCAGGCATTGTTTTGAGATGACACGCCTGGATGCGCTTGTGCAATTTCGCCGAACACTTCAAGGCTTCCTTTCTCAACGCTCCCATCGAAACCTCTTCATTATTTGGACCCAAGGTTAAAAGCACACTGGCCAGATGTGGACAGGACGGTAAGACCCTTTCTGCCATGAATGTCCATTATTTTTCCCTTCAACGGGCTTTCTCCAGAAACCAGAAGAGTGGGAAGAAATGGTACAAAAAGTCTCAGGGTCCTTTCCGTGATACCAAAGCCGAGTTCTCCCCTAGAGGCAGAGGGGGAAACTCACAGGGAAGGTGCCCTTTTCGGGGCGGGGGGGGTCTGCGTAACCGGGGTTCCAGGGACTCTTTCCCTGGCCAATCCTACCAGCGCCCCTGAAGAGCAGCCCAACTGCTTTATTCTGGAAGTGGTTGGGGATCGTTTCTCTTTGTACCCTTCTGACTGGCTAACCATCACCACCAATTCTTGGGTACAAAGGATAATAACCAGAGGTTATCATATTCCCTTTGACCTTTGTTCTTCTCCCCTAACAAACTTACCTGACATTCCACCCAGTCAAGGGGAAGAAGTAGCTTTAGAGATTTCAAAACTGCTAAGAAAGAGTCATCCAAATAGTCCCTCCAGATCAGATAGGATCCGGATTCTACTTGAGGCTGTTTTTGGTGCCTAAGAAAACCGGGGACTGGAGACCAATTTTGGATCTCAGTGTATTGAACATGTTTGTAAAACTACAAAAATTCCGGATTGTCACAATACAGTCTATCCTTCTGCTTTTGGAAAAAGATGATTGGATGTGCTCGATAGATCTTCAAGATGCGTACTACCACATAAAAGTGAACAGACCATCGAGAAGATTCCTTCGCTTCTGTGCAGGAGCCAGTCACTACCAGTTCAGAGTATTGCCCTTCGGACTCTCTACAGCCCCCAGAGTGTTCACAAAGTACATGGCAGTCGTCACAGCTCATTTGCGACAACAAGGATTCCAGGTGTTTCCATACCTAGACGACTGGCTCATCTCCACCCCCACCAGACATGTATTGGAAGAAGCCCTGGCATACTCTCTCCTCTCTGCAGAAAGGCTAGGCATAACCATAAACTGGCAAAAATCCAATCTCACACCATCTCAGTCCACAGAATTCATAGGGGTCATCTTGAATACAAAGAATTGCAGAGCATCCATTTCAGAGCACAAATCCTTTCAAGGGAGAAATCCACAGCACACTCTGTTCTGCAGTTGTCAGGTTCCATGGCAGCCTCCATCACCATTGTCCCTCTGGCCAGGTTTCACATGAGGCTTCTACAATGGCTACTGCTCACCCAATGGTATCCTTTTCAGTACCCTCTTTCAGCCAAGATTCAGGTAACTCACAGGTGCAAACAAGATTTAAATTGGTGGATGTCCCACAACCCATCACAATGGTCTCGCTCCTTCTCCCCCCAACAGCCCAAGGCTACAATGACCACGTCCGCCTCCCTGATGGGGTGGGGGGGGCTATGTCATGGACAGAGACAGTCCAAGGTACTTGGTCCGAAATGGAAGCCCATCTGCATGTAAATGTTCTAGAGCTGAGGGCGGTGCTTCTGGCATTGCAAGCATTCCATCCCCTGCTGCCATCTGGGACTATTGCGATACAATCAGACAACATGGCGGTGGTCTAGTACATCAACAAACAGGGTGGAACCAAATCTTACTCACTCTGTCGAGAGGCCATGAGGATATGGCATTGGGCGATGGCTACCAACCGTTTTCTTCTAGCAATGCACATTCCCGGGAGTTCCAACGTGATAACAGACACTGGATCCTACCCAGTTCGGCTTTGTTAAGGCATATCCTGCCTCTTAAACCTGGTCAATTTCTTTGAAACAGTCACCAAGGCCATTGACGAGGGGAAGGTGGTCCACACAGCCTACCTGGACCTTGCAAAAGCCTTCGATACAATACCCCACTTGGGCATTATAGATAAGATCACCAACTTAAATATAAACCCCTATGTCACTAAATGTGTTGCAAACTGGCTCAAGGACAGAACCCACATGGTTAGAATTGCTGGAGCCGTGTCAGATTCCAAACCAGTTACAAGTGACGTCCCACAAGGCTCAGTCCTGGGACCTCTCTTGTTCGGTATATATTTCTCGGCGGTACAGGCTAACACGGAAGGACTGTGGCTGAACAAGTTCGCAGAGGACTGCAAAATGGGCGCCATAATCGACTCTCCAGCCGACACAAGCATCCTACAAAAGGGCCTCATAGAAACAGACAACTGGTGCCAGAGCCATGGCCTCAAGCTAAACGCCAAAAAGTGTATAGTCATCCCCTTTGGCAAAAACAAAATGCCCACAAATTACCACATAGGTGGTAATCCACTAAGTACGCAAGAAGTAATTAGGGACCTGGGGACCCAAGTTGATAGCAATCTCTCATTTGACGACCACGTGGCCAAAGTGGTTAGAAAAGCATTTTATATAGCCCACCTAATCAAGAAGGGATTCACATCTAGATCAGGGGAGGTCATCATGCCTCTTTACTCAGCCATCATCAGGTCCATAATTGAGTACAATGCCCCTTTTGGGATGTACCTTACCAGACACCTGCAGCAACTGGAAAGACCCCAAAAGTACTGCACCAAGAGGATCAAATGGCTCAAACAGATGCCATATGCTGCCCGGTTAAAGAAACTCCAGCTCTACTCAGTGGCATACCGCCTGCTCAGAGGCGATCTGTGCCTGACATATAAAGCTATGTCCAACCCGGAATTAATGGACATGCTGCACCTCAGAAAATCCAAATCCCATCGAGCTGCACGCTCGAGAGACTTGAACCTCAGCACTGAAATAAATAGGACATGCTGGAGGGACAGATTCATAACCCAGAGGCTCCCTTCACTCTGGAATAAAATCCCAGTCCAGGTTAGGCAGAGTCCCTCATTGACTTTCTTCAAGAGGAATCTTGATGAGTGGATGGGAGATTGTAGGTTTAACCCGGGTATCACTTCTGTGTCACTGTTAGACAGAGGCACAGTATACTAACCTCGAAAAAGGGCATAGCAAAATAAATTTAAAATGGGTGGCAAAAGCCAAACACATTCTGGCTAGGCTTATAAATGCCCTAGGGCAGATAGCCTAGTATGAACCTATGAACCTGCTAGATCAACCGTGGATTCTCCATCCAACCCCGGGGTTGATCCCCCATCCACAGAATCTGATTCACCCCAACTTGAACAGCCTGAAGCTCACAGCTTGGCTCCTCCAATTCCCTTGATTGCCAGCGAGAATGATCTTTTTTTGCCAGTACATGACATTCTTATTGCATCTCTCAAGTCTTTCACCACAATTACATATCTCAGCAAGTGGAAAATATTTACCTTTTGGCTAAAAGAAAAACAGGTAGATCCTTTTTCAGCACCAGTGTCGATAGTACTGGAGTATCTAACCACTCTATTTTAATCCGGTGTAATAGCCTCTACCATTAGAGTTCATTTGGCTGCAATATCTAATTTCCATGATGGTGTCCAAGACTCCTCTCTTATGTCAAACAAATTATGCAAGACTTTCATAAAAGGCGTGAATCATCTAAAACCCCCTTTTAGAGAACCTACTCAACCATGGGACCTGTCATTAGGTCCTATAAGCTTTGACAATGCCACCTTTCGAACCAGCTTCTTGCAACCTCAAATATTTGTCATGGAAAACCTTGTTTTTGGTCACCATTACTTCTGCCAGACGTATCTCTGAGCTTCAAGCCGTATGCATCATGAGTCCATATTTGATTTTTCATAGAGATAGTGTCATTGAGAACTAATCCTTCCTTTCTGCCAAAAATGATCTCTGAAATGTCCATTAATAAAACCACTGAATTGCCAGTTTTCTTCCCCAATCATTCAAACAAAGGAGAGTATTGCCTACATACCCCAGATATTCACAGGCAAATTCGCTTCTACTTGAACAGGATTAAGGCCTCTCACAAATAAGACCAGTTATTTTGGCCTAGTCTGGATCTAGATTAGGATGTGCTGTTGCTAAGGTCACATTGGCTAAGACTGCGTGACCTTCATTTATAGACAACGTAGTATTCCATTGCCTACTACCATAAAGGCTCATTCTACAAGGTCAGTGGCAACTTTTGCTGCCTTCCATGCCAGAGCTTCTTTACATGACATTTGTGCAGCTGCAACTCGGGCTACCTCTCTTAACTTCATCAATCATTACAAATTGGATTTGGTCTCCAGGGGAAGAGCATCTTTTGGTTCTATGGTGCTCAGGAATGTCCTCCCATGAGAACCTCCCAGGAATAAAGGTAGCTGGGACTCTGTCCCACACGTAAGGAATGAACAAGGATTAACAATATTGGATAAAGAAGTTACGTCTTACCATAACGTTCCATCTGTATTGTTGATCCTTGTTCAGTCATTACGACCCCCCCCTCCTGTGGCTTCTAGTGGATCTCACCATCCTGTTCTATTAGGTCATTTGACCAGAGGTAGCCTCTACCTTCTTTTGACTTGCAAACTCAATCTGAGGTAACAGGGAGAAGGGAATTCTGGGTAAGAGTTTTTAGCTCGAGAGTTTGTAGCTGACTCGAGCTTGGAATGTGGCCGGCTCTGTTCTGAGGTCGGAACCGATACCCATACGTAATGACTGAACAAGGATCAACAGTACAGTTGGAACGTTATGGTAAGACATAACTTCTGTTTACAGCAGTATCTGGTGAGTAGGTGGCTAGGGTAGTGTGGAATTCATTAGTCTTGTTATCTCTTAATGTTGACAAAAAAGCTGCTTCAGATACATTTTTTTCCTTTGGAGATATAACCATAATGGCTCCTCATACACACATTTTTAAGACCATTACTTGTAAAACATGGCTGTCTTTTGAAAAATTTTGACACTAGTGTTCAGGTCTCCTCATCTGGATATATTCACCTCCTGGTTAATTACATGTAAAATTGCTAGGAAGCTGAAGGACAATTCCCCTAGCTTTGAGTCGTAGTAAAGTCAGATGTGAGAAAAAAAACTTTTAAGCTGAAAAAATAAAATAAATTTTTGTTCAGTCCATATAATTTTCTTACATTGAAAACAAACATGCAACACATTACAAAAGACAGGCAAAAATGTAGAGGATTGTTATTTGGTCTCAGGTCATGACCATTGTGTTGTCATTCTATTCATATGCTGCCACATTCATAACATGAGGGAGTCCGCCTTCGGCAGACTTGTACGTCTGGCCAGTATACAAAAGTCTAAATGCTACTGCAAGGTACGTGTGATGGCGGACATCACTCAGTGTACGTTGGCTATAAAGAGACGTCTGATATAAAACAAATGTCAGCGCATACCTACCTCAGAACTTTCCTGCTGCCTGTCCGACTGCCAGCTCCGGTTGTTGCTTGCCAGAGAACTCACGTTTGTGCTTTAGATAAGTACCCCGTTGTGGTTTTTTCTTTTTCATTTGGCTACTGTGTTGATTTTTGTGAGCACATGTCAGCTAGAAAGGGCAAGTGCTAGTATGGAAGGCAAATTCCGCATAAAGACTCCCACAAGCTTTGCTTAATTTTTCTTAGGCCCAGACCACAATCACACATCGTGTGCTATCTGCAAGGCCTTTGTTCCTAAAACCCTCCATAGCTGCCTAGCATCTCTTAGGCTATATTTGGAGAATCAACACCTTACACTCTTAGCTCGAGGCATGAAACCCATCAGGCCCTTCAGAAGAGCTGCAACTGAAGAAGGCCAAGAAGCCTCGGCCTGATCCTACAACTGCTCCCTCTACTCCAGGTGTCCCTCCTGAGGCTAATGTAGGCCCAGGGGCTGCTGTGGTATCTGCAGAGTCTTCTTTGGGTACCACAGTGAAAGCCATCAAGGAATTTTTTGGCATGTGCCAGAGGGTTTCACAGATGTCCGATTTGGGCGCTAGTGGGGACCACGGCTGGTTATTTCTGAAGGCCCGCGTGGTATTCCTATGGATATCGTGGAATGACACTCAACGTCAGACCCTTATACTTTTCATCACCTGGCTCCTGAGGCTCCAAAGAAGAAGAAACTAAAACATGTTTCTCTGGCTCCTTGGGACCAGGCTTCTGATCAAACTGCTGACTGGCAGGCCTTTACCCAAGGCCTCTTTAATGCTTTCATGGCCCTCCGCCAGATGTCAGCCTCTTCCTTTCTGGCACTGGCCCTTTCTTCTATTACACCTTTGAAGAGACCTGCAGAGGATATGTCTTTTGAGGAGGATGATTGTTCAGGGGATGAATCTTTGGCCTACTCTACTCAGATTGCTTCTTCTCTGGGTTATGCCTTCCCAGAGGTTGAATCTAATGGTGTGAATTCCCCTGGGGAGGATATTTCATTTGGAGAGACTATTTTGAAGATGAAAGACTTCTTTAAGTGAGACTGCTGCCAGGTTTCTGAGATTCAGAAGAGGTACTGTGACCTCCTACAGATGGAATTCCGTACTCCTTCAGCCATCCCTGCTGTCCTACCAGCTTTCTTGGATGCCTTCACTGCAGCATCCAAGTTCCCAGACTCCAAGCCCCCACCTCCCAAGCACCCTGACAGGTTTTACAAGTTGCCTGAGGATGCCATGCTCCTTTTTAAGGCACCCTCTGCTGACCCATCTACTGTATCAGTGGCAGCAGATAAAGCTTCCAAACTTTTATTCTCCGCCTCCCTGCTTCCCTCTGGTAAGGAGAGCAATGTCATGGAGAAACTAGGGAAAAAATTGTATACTTCTGCAACATTGGCCTTTAGAGCAATGAATTATCAGATGCACATGGCCAAATATTCCCTGGCTCTTAGGGCAGATGCAGTGAAACTTCTGGCAGAGTTTCCAGATTCTCCCAACAAAGCCATGCTTTCCAGCATTCTTAATTCCTGCTCCCAGGTTACTAGGCACTCCATCAAATGTAATTATGATGCAGTGAAGGCTTCTGCTAGAGATGAAACAACGGAGTCAGTTCTGAGAAGGTATTCATGGCTTAGACTATAACCCTTACCAGATTATATCAAAACTAAGCTCATGGATGCCCCACTGGATAACAAAGCCTTATTTGGTACTGCAGCTGCAGTGCTGTTTAAAACTCTTCAGGAAAAGGGGGAGGAACTCCAGGACTTAAAACACATTTTTGTCTTCCCTGTCCCCACTTCCAGAGAAACTACCCAACTAGAAACACCTTTGCTAGGAAGGCACCTAAATCTCTCCCACCCAAAGGTAAGAGGGATGCTGGGAGACGGGCTTTTTTGAAGTCTGCTTCTTCCACACCCTCTCAGAAACAGCCTTTTCAGGCCAAACCTGGTAGTGTGACTGCCAAGTCTCAGATCCATCCACCCCCACCCCCCCACCGCTTTTCTTCGCCTCTCCCAGCTTGGAAACTGATAACCCATGACTCTTGGGTCCTTTTCATAATCGACCAAGGTTACTTCATGGTATGGGAAACCCATCCTACCTTCAAGGGAATCCCACAGTCTCCATTAGACCAGTTGGAATTCTTTCCACTAGTCTTGTCCTCTCCTCTCCTTTCTCAGGGCACTATCCAGGAGGTGCCCCCAACTGAAGAGAAAAATGATTTTACCCAGGATGTTTCTGGTCCAAGAAAGGATGGCCATTGGTGGCCCATCCTAGACCTTTCTCATTTAAACACCTTTTTTAAAAGTTCCCACCTTTTGCATGCTGACCCTACCTACTCTACTCCCTGTTATACTTCTTCAGGCTTTCATGGTGTCATCGGACATAAAAGATGCCTATCTTCACATCCCCATTCACCAACAGTTCAGGAGATTTCTTTGCTTTTCTGTAGTTTCCTCTCATTTTCAGTTTTGTGCTTTGCCCTTTGGTCTATCTGAGGCACCAAGGGTATTCAAAAATGTTTAGCCCCTGTTATATACCACTGTAGACTGCAGGCCATTCAGATATTTCCATATTTGGATGACCTGCATTTCAAGGTCCCATCTCCAAAAATGGATTCCCCTAGACAATCTTTCCTATCCAGTGTCTGTTCTGAGAGGGCTAGGGTTTACCATCAATCCCCCAAAGTCTTCTCTGATCCCCTCTCAGGATCATGTCTTCCTAGGGTGCAGGATTCTAATTGGAAGAATGATGGTCTGTTTACCCCCAGAAGAGATCCTGTCTCTCACCTCCTATTTCCAGGAGCTAATACGACTTCAATATCTGACCGCCAGGGGTTCCTGCACCAACTGGGGTTCGTGCTTCCCTTTGCCAGACTACACATGAGGAAATTTCAATGGTTCCTGAGAGCAGTTTGGAAGCAACACTCACCCTCTGGAATTTGTTATTCCCCTCCTACCCTGTTTGCCAAAAGTTAGAGTGGTAGATTTTGCAAGTCTCCAGAAATCCAGGCCTACCCATTCAACCACTTCCACCCACCCAGGATCTGTACACGGATGTGTTAGGCACAGGATGGAGTGCAACTCTGGAAAACTGGAAGGTCAAGGATGTGTGGCCCCTCCTGAGACAAAAGAACACATCATAAAGAAAATGAGAGCTTTGATTTTTGCCCTCAAAATCTTCAAGTCCAGAATTTCACCAGGGGTTCTAAGGTGGTTCACAGACAATACCATAGTCCTCTGGTATATCAACAAGCAGGGAGGGACAAAGTCCTGTATCCTCTGCAAACTGGCATTGTACGTCTAGGAGATAGCCCAGCAGGGTCAGCTTTTCCTCCAGGCTGTTTACATTCCCTCAGCTTAGAATGTGATGGCAGACTCTCCAAGCAGGTCCATGACTCAATCCCACAAGTGGATGTTGAACAGGGATATGTTTCTGGACCTTGTACATCGATGAGGTATCCCTCAGATTTTTTTGCCTCCCCCATGAACAGACAGCTTCCCAAGTATTGTGTCAGGATTCCACATCCTGGGGCATGGAAGGTGGATGCAATATCTTTTCCATGGAGGGGGATGTTTCTGTTCGCATTTCCCCCCCACCCACTCATTCAGAAGGTTCTGCTGAAAATTCAGCTGGAACAACCATAAGTCTTGCTGGTGACCCCATTTTGGCCAAAACAACATTGGTTCTCCCTTCTACATTTAGCCAAGGGAATCTCCACAAGTTACCCCACAGGATGGATCTACTCAAACAGGACAAGAGAACTGTAGTACATCCACAAATGTCGACCATAAACTTGATTCTGTGGGTGATAGGGCTTTAATTCCCTTTAGACAGCTTTACACTGAGGGTATGCTACAAGTTGTGCAGTAGCCCAGAAAACCCACTATTAGGAAATTCCATGTCTCCAAATGGAGGAGGTTTTCCTTCTGGTGTCTTAAAAAAACACTTACAACCACTATCTGTAGAGGTGCCAGTGGTTTTGTCTTAACTGTTTGAATTAGTGGAGTGGCTAGTCATATTCCTCAGTCAAGGCACATTTGTCTGTCATCTCTCCATGTTTATTTGTGTCTCCTCCCTTGGCTTCCAGGTTGGAAGTCAAACTGCTCTTTCACATTAGACCACCAAGGAAACCAGTGCCACCTCCATGGAATCTCAATTTTGTCCTGGAAAAATTTACTCTAGCCCCCTTCGAACCAGTAGTGTCATCCTCCGTGCAACACTGCATATGGAAAATGGTGCTCCTAGTGGCTATTATCTCTGCCAGAATGGTTTCTGAGCTGCAAGCCCTTATGGCCTATTTTTCCTTCATTTCCTTTCATAGGGACAGGGTTTCTTTTCGAACTAACCCATCCTTTGTTCCCAGGATGGTTAATGAGTTATCCCTGAATCAATCTGTCAATCCTCCTACCTTCCCATTTCCCCAGTCCTCCTGTGAGAGGATTCTCTGCGTGAGAGGATTCTCTGCACCTTGGACATTCATAGACAACTCGGATACTACTTGTGCAAAACTAAGCCCATCCGTAAGTCTGACATATTTTGTCTGCTGTCATCCAAGGCCTCTGGGCCAACCTGTTTCCAAGCAAACTATTTCCACATGGATTTCTAAAACCATTTATTTCTGTTATTCAGCGAAAGGAAAGGATCTGTCTTCTCTCCTGTAAGGGTACACTCTATTAGGGTGGTGTCCTCTTCTGGGCCTTTTTTAAAGGATTGGATACAGCCTATAGCCTGGAGGCAGCTACCTGGTCCTCTGTTCGTATCTTCACCAAGCATTATAAATTAGATGTCATTTCCAGGTTCAGAGCAGGGTTTGCCAGAGCAATTCATCATGGCTTTGTGGAAAATGTTTCTGCTGCTCCACCGAATTCCTCCTTTGCATGAGCTTTGGCATCCCTCATATTATGAATACTGCAGCATATTAATAGAAGGACATAGAATAGTTGTGTAAAATCTTACCATAACCGTAGATGTCCTTCTTTTCTGTATGCTGCAGTATTTCTCCCCCCGGCCTTCCCCCTGATGCTTTCCCAGTTCCTGGTTGCATGTTTCTCACGTTATCAGGCTGGTGCTTTGCGGCATTCAGGTCTGAGGTAGGTATGTGCTGACATCTGCTTTATACCTGGTGTCTCTTTATGGGCGACGTACGCTGAGAGATGTGCACTGTTGCATGTAACTTGTAGTAGCATTTAGACTTTGGTATACTGGCTGGATGTACAAGTCAGCTGGAGGCAGACTCCCTCATGTAATGAATATGCAGTATATAGAAGAGAAGGACATCTGTGGTTATGGTAAGATTTTACACAACTATTCTTTCTGTGTTGGAGCTTTGTATTTCATGTCCTACTAGTTGCAGAAAAATAGTGTAGGAATAGGAAGTGTTTTACCAGCTTTCAGACCCTTTGACAACCAGTAAAATACTTAAGTGCTGTCAAAGAAACAGCACGCAGAAATTAAAAGTTCCTTTGAAAAACAGCTTTAAAAGCTGTTAAACCCTTTGTTCTGACAGACTTTCTAAGTGTCACAAGGTGAAGTTCTAATAGCTTTTAAAAGCTGTTATTTTAAATTCTGCCGTTTTTTGTTGGCCTCTATGTTCCTGGTACGAGACTCCATTATAACAGCATTTATGGTGTGTGTAACAAACTTCTGTTAAGAATCCATATGTGCTGTTACAGATATTTATGAGTCTGGACTGGAAAACTGATTTGCATTACTGAGGATATATCTAGTGGACCTGGAAGGGAAAATAAAACTAATGTGAGTAGATTTCTGAAGAAGTGTTCAAGACTATTGGGTATGGAAGATATGACTTCATTTGTAGAAGCTGTGATAAAATGATTACACACAGTGGATATAAAAAGTGTACACACCCCTGTTAAAATGCCAGGTTTTTGTAATATAAAAAATGAGACCACAATAAATCATTTCAAAACGTTTCCCACCTTTAATGTCACCTGTAACCTGTACAATTCAATTGAAAACAAACAAACCTGTTGGGGGAAAAAATAGCAAAAGTACAGTAAGTAGTTGCATAAGTGTGCATACCCTTAAACTAATACTTTGTTGAAGGACCTTTTGTATAATTACAGGGGGTGTGGTGGTGTGCAGGGGGTTTTGCTCCCCTGCTTAAACTTACAGAAGTATGGTGTACAGTATATTGCTATAATTTGTTGTGTTGTGCATCAGTGGAGGGCAGGATTGTTTGAATTTTCAGTAAATTTACTGTAGATGTTATGGTCTCGTGATTGTCGTTCGGGATTTTTGGTAATTTGTGATCTGAAAGTAGAGCCATACTTGTATGTGTG